>NC_136700.1:2397863-2457863 GCF_947650265.1 Symphodus melops
TTAAAGACCACTGCTCATGTTAACATTTGCATTTGTTTTTTGTTTTTTTCCCCCCAATAAACTCGAGCAGTAAAAACAAATTATTTGCCGCTTGCTGAAGCTCTTCCCCCTCAGGAGAGACTTCTGTGAAACTAAGCTCTTCACATAAAAGCTTTCATTGAGCGAGTTGATCAATGCAGGATGTTTGTCCAAGGAAAAGGAAAAAAAAAAGGGGGAATTTGTTCTTTAAAAGTCTTCATCAGGAAATTGGTGACAATTCAAGGATGAGGAGGAGGAGGATGATGTCATGACCGAGAGAGACGAAGGTTTTCTTGCATCTCAACTCATCTCAGCCAATAAACACACACACACACACATCTACACACACATCCATACCGACCTGCTGTGGTGAGTATCCCAAGTGTGTGTGTGTGTGTGTGTGTGTGTGTGTGAGAGAGAGAGTGTGTGGGAGCGATGAAAGGCAGTGAAAGTGTTTCAGAGGGTTTATGACAGTCGTATTTCACTGGCAGACTGCATTACCCTACCACTTCCCAAGGACGGACACACACACACACACACACACACACTCTCACACACACTGAGTGCAGCATTGATCTGCGGGCAGGTCGGCCATATTCCTGCTGTTGTATTTACTCCCGCCCTCACTGGGACCCTCAACACTCTCTTATTAAATGTCTAAATACAGAAGCAGTAAATGGAGAGAGCGATAGAGCTCGCTGAGGGTGAAGGAGACCAACACGGATCCCCTCCTTCTTCATGCCTAATCCCCTCCGCTGTTTTGGATCCTGCAGGCTGCCGTAGCACAGACACAAGAGGAAGTGTGAGGATTCAGAGATGCAGAAGGAGATGTGGGAGCTGAATTAAAGGAGGCGTGTGCTAATGCTCAGTCTCAGAACTCAGAGTGGCAGATGTGCTTCAGATTGATTGGTTAGGCCTGTCTGCACACAGCAGGGGGCCGCCTGATGTGACCTGAGAGCTGCAGAGGTGTGTGTGTGTGTGTGTGTGTGGGGGGGGGGGGGGGGGTCTCATGTCATGATGCAGATGAATCAGCTTTATGTGATGAGCTGAGGTCAGTTAAAATCTGTTTCATACTTTGTACTGTTCTCCTTCGTGAGCTGCATTTCCCCGAACGACGGAGCTTTAATAATTCATATAATTAAGTCATTATTAGCGACACATTTATTTTACATTTGACACCTAATAACCAATATGATGTTGAAGGTCAATAAATAATCCTGTGAGTTAAACGATTCACATGAATGAATGATAAAATCGCTTCCGTTGCATTAGCGGCTGAACGTCGGCGTCGTGAGTCTGACTGTGCTGCAGATGACAGAGCTGTATGTCAGCGTGGTATTTACTCTGCTCGGGCTGAGGGTCTCCTTCTGCATGAGTGGATGTTGGAGAACATGAGGGACCCTGCAGGGTTCAGGGTTCAGCTCCCAGAGGAGCGTCGAACACAGAAACACACTCAGAGATGCACTTTAGAGGCAGCAACAAGCTTCCCCCGCTTTTATCTGACCTTTTAACTACACCGCTCTGTGGACTCAGGAGTGGAAATAAAAGGCATCATGCGAAGGATGTCCTGCTGGATGTGTAATATGTCAGATATCCTAAAATGGGAATGAAGACATTTAGTACGATTCAAGGTCAAACTAAAGACAGGACAGATCTTTCTTATCAGAAATAATTGATTTGATCAAACATGCGTTTAAAAATGAATCGTCTTTCGTTTCACTGCTTCGCCAAATCAAAGATGTTATCAGAGAGAAAATGAGAAACAGCTGATTTTCTGTTCATGGCAGCAGATAACATCAGAGTCTGCTCCTTTCATTTTAAACACGCTGCTGTCATGCCTTTAAACCCCCCCCCCCCTCTGCTGTATCAGTCCAGATTAAAGGTCTTCCTGGTCTGTGCTGATGGATGTGTCTGCTGGAGCTGCAGGGATGTGACGCTCTGTCTGTGTGTCTGTCAGCCTGCGTGGCACAGACTGGTACTGAGGATTACTCAGCCCGCCCGCCCGCCCGCCTGCCGCCTGACGTCACACAAACAAACAATTACAAGAATTGGAGTTGCCGAGGTTTCGTCAGTGTTTCCTCAGCTCCAGCTCTTTTCTCCTACATGTTTGACATCCTGCAGCGAGGAAATGCATCCCTTTGTTTTTTTCAAAAGAGCGTCTGATTTAAAATCCTCTGCGCTGACACGTTCCCTAAAGATGATTCTTTTATCGATATAATAATTCAAATAACCGATTAAAACAGAAGAGCAGTGTTTAAAGCATGCTCATGTAGATGTAATTACACATTATTTTGTCACCTTTCTCCCTCGTCTCTCCTCTCTCCTCCTCCTCCTCCTCCTCCTCTTCCATGTGTTTATTCTTCATTAGAGACTTTATATACTTTGTTTTTAAAATGAGGTCAAAACAGAAGATGAGCAGATTGTGATTTATAGTTTCTGTCAGTGTCACATAAACATATCAGTCATTCCCGTCAGTGACACGTCGAGTCTGAGCTGTGATTGGCTGTGACACTCGAGCCCAGAGCGACTGGAGATACTTTAACTGTCGTCAAGTCGCCGAAATGATTCAACCAATTCAGACGGAACTAAAACAGAAATGTAATTTAGCGGAAATCATTTAATAACTGCAGACATTTGTCATGGATCTGTGATTAATGAAGAGCTGGCTAACATGTGTGTGTGTGTGTGTGTGCGTGTGTGCGTGTGTGTGTGTGTGTCTGAGAGATATGTAATGTTGCAGTTTTCCATCGCTCAGTCTGAGAGCTTAGAGCGTCGTAAGAGGCTTAGAGCTCAAATCAGTCATGATGATAAAGAGTGTGCGTGTGTGAGAGAGAGAGAGAGAGAGAGAGAGACAGAGAGAGAGAGAGAGAGAGAGACAGAGCGAGAGAGAGGGTCAGGTGTGTGTTGGCATGTTAGTAGCGGCCTTCATGACAGATGTGTGCTGCTATCGTGTGTGTAGGTTTGTGTGCTTGTGCGGTGTGTGTGTGTGTGTGTGTGTGTGTGTGGAGGGGATATTAAATACTGAAAACTGCAATCATGGCGTGGGATTAAAGACAAAGCTCTAAAATGGTGGCATGCTGAGACAGAGGACAGACAGAGGAGAGCGAGAGAGACGGACGGTTTAAAAAGAAAACATGAAAAAGTAAGGATGGAGAGAGAGAGAGAGAGAGAGAGAGAGAGAGAGAGAGAGCGAGACAGAGAGAGAGAGAGAGAGAGAGAGAGAGAGAGAGAGAGAGAGAGAGAGAGTGACAGAGAGAGAGAGAGAGAGCGAGAGAGAGAGAGACAGAGAGAGACAGAGAGAGAGAGGGAGAGATGGTCAACGACTCCACGCTGTGACGGACTCATCAACGAGCGAGTAACAACTTCTGCTATGCTAACATGTGACGCAGCTGCTAATGAGAAGCTAATGGTCTCTGCGGCGGCGTGAACGTGAGACATCGGGCTCCACGAGTGAACCGCAGTCATAAAAGTGACACGAGACAGGAGAGGAAGCTTTGGCGGCGGCGATACGTTTGTCTTCGTGGCTCGGCCCCTGTGTCCGAGCAGAGGTCAATATGTGCGCGGCGAGGAGGGCGGCGGGTCGATTCTAATTAGAAAACAGGTGTCGTAAATGAATATTTCATGTGGAACAGCAGCGGCTGTGTTTGTTCACCACACTGACTGATGAACTAACAGTCGCAGGTTTAATCCTCACCGTCCGCTCGCTGAGCAAATAATGAACGTCAGAACAGCTCAGTTTACGGCCACATGTTCTGTTTTACTCGACTTCCTGCTGAACTAATTTCACAGATTTAAATTAAAGATCGATTTAAAAAAAACAACTGTTTTTTTAATGAAACACTTTGAAAGCAGCTGAAGTCACTCTGAACACACAACCTGCTCTGGATTAATACGTGGAAGTCGAGTTCGGCCTTATTTGATGACATCACAGACATGATTGAATTTGTGTTTTTCGGGGTAATTAATGCTTTGTTGGTTTTGGTTGATTAGCTGGTGAGTCAGTGTTACCTAAACCGCAGGAAACTGTGAGAGGACTGAATCCACCGTTTGGGAAACACATCCGGACTATTTCCAGAGATTGTCTAATACGGTGATCGTCAGACATGAGAAATGAGGGTAGGATTAAAGCCTTTCTTTGTGCCCTCAGTTACTGCCCTGTTTTATTTCCTCATGCTTAAATGTTTGTTTTTTTTTCCCTGCGTCTCTGCAGTGGCATCGTAAAATACTGTTCTGTCCTTTTCCATCCAGTCGACCCGCAGAGAGACAGAGAGGAGCTATATTTGGAAGCTGCTCCGCCGTGCACTGTATGGGTATGTGATAAATCTGCTGTGCCATAATAGTGAATGGTGGGTCGCTCTGTGTGTGTGTGTGTGTGTGTGTGTGTGTGTGTGTGAGGATGAATGGTGGCCTGTCTCGTCCCCCCCATACTGCTGCTCCTTGCTAATTGGTCTTCGGCTTAAGTGCTGCTGCTGCTGCACTATTCTCCAGATAGATGGGAGGGAGGGGAGGAAGGAGGGAGAGGAAGGAAAGGGAGGGAGGAGGCGAAGGTGTAATGCAACACAGACGGAGGGAGGGAGGGAGGGGAAAATGATTGATGGGTGAGAGGGAACTGGATGGAAAGATGCATGAACAAAAAGGTGGAGGAAGGTCTGAGAGAGGGAGGGACAGGTGGAGGTGTCAAAGGAAGAGAAGGAGGGGGATGGAGAGGGAGGAGGAGAGGGATCGGGGAGAAGGAGACGAGGCAGGAATTGAGAGGAGGAGAAGGACGGAGAGGAGAGGTGATGTATGAGTGGAGGAATGTAGGCTGATGAAGTAGAACGAGGTCATGTGTTTGGAAGCAGAGTGTCCCGCTCTTCTTTATATATTTTCTTTAACGTGCAGTTTGTCAAATCTTCTGTTAAACTCGCAGAGAGCGTGCATCTCTGTGTCCACTCTTCCGTCTTCTCTTGTCACAATAACTTACATGGCGGCGGAGTCTCCCGTTTCCCCCGGGCGACAGTCAAACTCTGGATTTAAAACGTTTTAACTGCTAAAACACAAAACAGCAGATTGTGTTTTTATCTCAACTTCATCTTTAAACTCTTCAAATGTGCAGAATCTACCTTCAGATGAAACACACTGGATGTTTTGTGTGTTTACTCGCCCGTGGTGCTCGGTTGAAATAATCCAGGTCTCATTTTGGAGAGAACCTTGCATTTGTTCACCATCTGCACAGACGTTTTACATGTTCCTGTCACTGGATCACATCACGCTCTGGCAGATTTAACGTTCACTCTTTAGGACTTTTGCAAACCTCTCATCCTCTTTTTGTAAAAAACGAATAATCCAGTTAAAGTCCTCGGAAATGCAAAACTTAAAACAGACAGTCAGCCTGAAACCACGAGGGAATAAAAAGTGCTACATAAAGATCCTGCTTTCACAAATTGACACCTTACAAGCTATTGAATATTTCCCCAGCACACAGAGATACAATTACTAAAAACTTCAGTGACCTCTGCCAGCTTTTCCATGACAGCTGGGGTGTGTGTGTGTGTGTGTGTGTGTGTGTGTGTGTGTGTGTGTGTGTGTGTGTGTGTGTGTGTGTGTGTGTGTGTGTAGGATGTCGAGGGGGAAGAGGGAGGGGGGATAATGTCTTCGGAAGAGCGAGAGGAGAGGAATGAGACGCTTTGGCCAAGACACAGCAGTAACTCTCGCTACTCTGTTCATTAGACTGGCCCTGTTATATCTAAAACACACACACACACACACACACACACACACACACACACACACACACACACACACACACACACACACACACACACACACACACACACACACACACACACACACACACACACACACACACACACACACACACACACACACACACACACACACACACACACACAGACAGGCTATTGCAGCAGGTGGGCCTTTTGATTTGTCACCCAGGAAGAACCGTGTCTCATTTGCATACAGATGCCCCCTTCAGCGCTTAGACACTTACACACACACACATGCACACACACACACACACACATACACACATACACACACACACACACAGCTTCTTCAGTCTTCCCCTCTAGACGGAGGCGCGTACAACCACTTCTTTCTTTCTTTTTTCTTGTTTCTCGTCTCCCTCCAATCTTTCAGTTCTTCCCGTCTTTGCAGTGATTTTTGCAGCAAACCTCAAGAGACTGGAAAACATGCATGCGAGTGTGTGTGTGTGTGTGTGTGTGTGTGTGTGTGTGTGTGTTGTATCGTTCCTGTAGATTTATTTTCACTTCCACTGTGGAAATCTTC
Organism: Symphodus melops; assembly: GCF_947650265.1. Classification (NCBI taxonomy): domain Eukaryota; kingdom Metazoa; phylum Chordata; class Actinopteri; order Labriformes; family Labridae; genus Symphodus; species Symphodus melops. The sequence goes on from NC_136700.1 coordinate 2,404,170, forward strand.
AAGCTTTCCACAGATTTATGTGCTCATGAAAGTTTTTCACTGCACATGTTTGTGTTTTTGTCCATATTTATCATCATTTATGCATGTGTGTGTGTGTGTGTGTGTGTGTGTGTGTGTGTGTGTGCGTGTGTGTGTGCGTGTGTGTGTGTGCATCTTAGAGGCTCCTGCTGCACCTTGCATCTGTTCTAGTTGGCAGAGATTTCAGGAGTCTCGTGTGCCGGTGTCAAACAACGGGTGCTTGTTTTCAGACCCCAAATACCAAACACACACACACACACACACACACACACACACACACACACACACACACGTAAAAAAACACCCTGACGAAAACAACAAGAGCTGAATTTAAAAACCGAATAAATACTCGGCGACCTGTGAGAGAGAGAAGAACGTTAATGCAGCTGGGAGGTGAAATGAAGCTTTACAGGAAAATGATTCATCGTGATGAAGGACCGTTATTTCCACACAACATCACACTGAACGTCTTGTTTCAGAAAGCCAACTTCATCTCAGCCTCTTTTTCCCTCTCTTTGACTGTGAAAAGCAGATCTGCATGTAAAACGGAGTTTACAGTTGCATGAAAGCGACATTTCAAGAAACCTCCAAAATAAATCCTAAAATGTGTGTCATCGTGTTTTTTTAAACTTCTTTGCATCACAAGTGTCCAATCAACACTTTGTGAGCTGAAACATGTTCAGCATCAACAACGACCTGATGCTTTCCAGGCTGCAGCTCTGAAACATATTAAAGAGCAGCACTGTGCATGCAACACGTCTGCAGGGCCGGACAGAGCTTGTGATGTGATTGGCTCACGGGCAGCGATTACATCAGAGACTCTGCAGGCGCTGTACGAAAACACGGGGGGGGAAGTCGGCGCACTTTAACTTCAGGTCTCATGGAGGAGGAGAAGGAGGAGCGAGGCTGTTCTTCTACCTCCTGAGGTTTACACTTTACATTATTCCAGAGAGAAGTTACATCATAGATCTGGATACGTTGAATCATTCTTCCACCTGCCAGCCGTCTTCTAAACACACACAGCTGAGCTGGACGCACATGAAGCCTCTTCAGTCTGGAGCAGACCTTGTTTTTCCACGTGTGCTGAGGTTGAAGAGAGTGGAGGCGGAGAAGGAGTCAAACCGCAGAGGAACACATGCAGGGTTTGATTTCCTGTGATTCCCCTCTCGGCTCCCGATGATCTTATCTTTCGAGACAAGTTGAAAAACGTGCTACTACGCCGTGTTTCGTGTGTTTCAAACAACACGCCCTCCTAGCAACTAAAGCGTGACTCATGTTTACATGGCAGCTCCAGCACTCGGTCGAGGTCGGGAGATTTGGTTTGAAGGATTAGTTTAAATTTTCTGTTTAACCAAACAACCCTCAACACGAGCTGTCGGCGCCAAAAACCAACCGACTCAACATTTTCCTTCTTTCTCGGAGATTTCTGAAGTGATGAAGTGACGCCAGGAAATGTGAAGCGCATCACTCTGAGTTCACACAGGACTTTCACCTGTTTGATACAGCATGCATGCTGCTCTCCATTTTATGTCTTCAACAAACACCTCGAACCTTCAACCTGTAGGACAACAGCAGGCTGACACACACACACACACACACACACACACACACACACACACACACACACACACACACACACACACACACACACACACACACACACACACACACACACACACACACACACACACACACACACACACACACACACACACACACACACACACACACCCCTCCACAGCACTGTGGTCACATCACGTCAGGACAGAATTAAGACTTTAGACAAATACAATTTCACCTCTGATCCTGTAATCCTGATCTCTGGTGGTGTGTGTGTGTGTGTGTGTGTGTGTGTGTGTGTGTGTGTGTGTGTGTGTGTGTGTGTGTGTGTTTTAGTGGGGGGGGGAGGGGGAGGGGGGGTGCAGAGTGAGCTCAGTAAAGGCCCCTGTGTCCCTAAGGACTCACAACAACCAGTCAACACAAAGCTAGTGCTTCTCTCACTCACACACTCACACACACACACACACCACATACACACACACACACACACACACACACACACACACACACACACACACAGCTTCTATAAATCTATAAATCCATATAACAGATGAGGCTCAAGCAGGATGTCAGCCCTTCTGATCCCACAGAAACTCTCAAACTCACACAACTTGTTCCAGTTCATGTGGTGTGTGTGTGTGTGTGTGTGTGTGTGTGTGTGTGTGTGTGTGTGTGTGTGTGTGTGTGTGTGTGTGTGTGTGTGTGTGTGTGTGTGTGTGTGTGTGTGTGTTTACTGTTTATGCACATCTGTGCTTATGCATTATGAAACATTGATGGCTGTAGACTGAGATAATGAAATGCCTCCTTAATGGGATGAAGCACTTGGCTGCACGTCCTTTAAGAGGAGAGCCGTAGAAACGGATCGATAGATATTCGACGCACCTCTGCATCTGTTTACTTCACTGCTGTCAGCTGTTTCCATCCATGCAAGACCCCACCCGTCCAACAGAGAGCTTCTCCTCATGACAGCTCCACACTGTTTACACAAGCTTTGATGCTGCTTGTGTTTCTCAAAGGCCAAACACACACAATCTAAAGGATGCTCATATGTGTGATGTTACAGACTGTCATTGTTTCCTTTCAGGGATCACTCATAGATAAATATATAAATATGAACAGTGTAAATGTTTTTGGGAGGTGAAGCTTTCTGTGTCTCATGCATCAAAGCGAAGCAGCCATGACGGTTGTGTTTGTCTTACCGGGGTAGAAGTCTTTGGATTTGGACAGTTTGATGGTGGCTCCAGTTTCTTTCTGCAGCTGGACGATGGTCTGACCTCCCTTCCCGATGATCGACCCCGCAGCATAGCTGGGAATCAAAACCTTCAGGAAGTACTCGCCTTCCTCTGCAGCAGGAAAAAGGAAACAGGAAGTCAGAGACAGAGCGAGTGCAGTGTTGTTTCAACTTTAAATGAAGCAGCAGAAGAAGACATTTTAATAAAAGCTAGTGTGCATCGTTAGTCTGATGAACTTTGTCCTCATGCATGCCTTTATTTACATCACACTTTGATTTACTTTAGATTCTTTCCAGATTTGTTTTCTGCTGTAAAATTGCAAAACATCCAAACAGGGATCATCTCGTTGGCATGAGTGTGAACCGTGATCCGTTTGTCTCCCATCACAGTCTGACGGAGCAGATGCGAGTCAGCGTCGCATCACCACGCCACAGAAGAATCGTTTATCTCTGGACCGTCTCCCCCTCCTCACGAAGCTGCATAAATCCACCCAATCACATCAAACGATGGCTGATATCCATGACAACTAATTATTTCCATAATCAGATGATTCTCTGTCTGCCTTATCTCCCTCCCTTTTTCTGCACGTCCACTTGTGCGAGCCTCTGAACACTCTCTCTCCAGATTGGTCTGATCTAATTTCAGCGTCGGGGCCCGAGGAATCTGCTCCTCGTCACCGCCTCCCGCACGAGGGAGGGAGCCGAATATGCCGCCCGTCGGTTTGTTATTAAAGCTAATCAGATTCACCCGATGAGTGTGCATGCAGCGCCTCGCGAGTGCAGCACACCACATGGCCACCAGCACACACACACACACACACTAACAAACACAGAAGACAGAAGAGTAAATAATCGAATGTTTGTGAGCTTCAAACCCTGAAGCACATCGTCACTGATCTGTGGATGTGAAAGGAGCAGCGTCCTCTGTGAGCTCTGCTGATTGTCCCGGTGGGATGAGGAGGTCGTTGGGTGTGTGCTCACGCTGACGCTGCGGTCAGGTCTTTATGATGAAATGCATTTGTGCAATCAGTCTGCTGGAGGAGGAGGAGGAGGAGGAGGAGGAGGAGGAGGAGGAGGAGGAAGTGGCGTACAGCAGAGAAGAGAGAGGCGTAAAAGTGAATCTTTAATGTCGTCCTTTTAAAAGGATCTTTAAATGATATTTGTTTGCTCTGAATAGTTTCGGGTCTTCATCTGTTTTGTTCCCAGATCCAGCCTCAGGTTATCCAGATGATCACTGAATAAGAGATGATTAACTCAAACAAACATGGAGGGGCCTGCTGAGAAATCTGTGACAGGTCTGTTCCAACTGATTACAGACATTTTAAAGACGCAGGCATCGAGGTGGACACTCGGCTAACTCATTCATTGGTTGTCAATCAAATACAGAAGACGATCAAAGACAGGCAGCAGCTCTGAGGTAAACTTCTGTAAGCATTCAAGTTTTAAATAAAGACAAATATTTGAATATCATTAATCCAGAGGCCGGCTCCCTAAACGCTAAAACAGGAGTGCGACAAAGTTTCACAAATCCTGCAGAGTGAGGAAACACAAACATGTTCAGTGTGGTGCAGTGAATGAATCCTGATGTCACATGGAGTCAGGGAGCACACCTGCTGCTGCACAGATGTGCTCTGACTTCACATTGTTTGACGTTTTCTATTGAATGTTTGTCACTTTGGTCATTTGTGCGCTCTGCTTCAGTTGTTGTGAAGAATGACGAGCTGCAGCCGGGAGGAGAAGAAACCAAAAGGTCACAATGCTTTTTTTTTTTTTTTTTTTTTTGTCCGATCAGAGTCGGGACACGTTCAGGTGCTGCTCGCTGTGACATGTTGACCTGAAGCAAGAACGAACCGGGGATATTTTATCGTGCAGCCTGCTGCTTCTCTACGAAAGCAACAAGAGAGCGAGAAAAACACAAAAAAAAACACTGAACCTCACAGGCCACCGTAGTTCTCTTCTTCCCACCGTTCCTCATTTGTGTGAAGGAAACATCCACGTTCACTGAACTGAAGGAAAGTCTAAAACAGATCCAGCTCAACTCCTTCAGGTCCGCTACAATTTATTTCAAAGAGCAGATTTTATTTGAATTCTGTTCTCCGGCAGGCTTGTAAATCTGAGAAAAACATCCCTGCACCAGCAGCATCCATCACTGGTCTCTTTAACGTGATTCAGTGCGTCTCCGCTTCCCTCCCCAGCAGCTTTTCTTCATCTCTGATAATCCAGGACGAGGAACCTCAGGAGGCCGATTAAAATAGGATTATTATTATTCCAGGAGCGCAGGATCTCGTGAGGGCCAAACACCTCGTAACACCGCTGTTCACTGTCTGACACCAAGACATGGAAGTTTGAAAACACACGTGCACACTCGCCATCCCGCTCTGACTGTGTGACTGCACACTGAGGATTATTAAAGGCCTTTTAATATCGTTAACTCGTTACATCTTGTTAACACAGGAGCTGAAGTGTTTGTGACACATCACCATAAATACATGTCACTTAGTGAAAGGCCCCGCCCACACTGGCGCGCTCAGTTAGTCCAGCCAATAGCTGCAGAGATGAAGACAAATTAACCCGACTTCTCACTTGATTTATTAACATTTCTCTGAGGACTTTCTCAACACGGCATGACGTGAGTTTCTTTTCATCACGGTCCCGTTAAGAGAAAATACTCAAAAAGCTGAATGCTTGAAAAACGTGCTCTGAAAGTCAGGGAGGGATTCTGCACCTGGATTACCAAGCAAGCTTTACTCTTCCTTCATATTCTGACATCTGTCCAGTTGTCTCGTTGAACTTTCTCCTCTGAATACAGACATGAATGGTTTAATAGAAAAGATGCTGAGCGAAGCTTCACTGCAGCAGCAGCAGGTGGAGTGTTGACTTGAAACTCAGCAGAAACATCGGAATATTTTTCACCTTTTGATCACTAAACTATTTCTCAAAAAACCTCCAACTTCCCTCCAGGCTCACCGCTGATGTTATACAATCTTTTTACACTAACGACAGTAAAGACCCGTAAAGCCCGTTCTGCACCCACACATGGTTTCACTTATTTCGGATGATTAGATTTGGACCTCTTCTGCACACCGAGTGGGTGTGTGCACACTGGACTCCGCTGAGATAACTCCAGGATTACGTCGGATTGGATGGATGCTGCAGACGGAGAGCTGTTCCCACAATGTAAAAGACAAATTAACACTACATATGTTTACCAACACTTTAGCATAAAGTGCGATCTGAGACTGAATGTTTCCGGGTTCTAATTGTGATACTTAAAAACTGTAATTTCTTAACTTGATGCAAAGAAAACAAAAGAGGAGAAGTTTTTTTTTTGACACTGAGAAACACGTTACACTGCTCTTAATCCTGCAAAAGAAGGGTGTCATTTGGTTAAACGTTCAGAGCTCGGATCCGAGGAAACCTCTCGCCCGTCTCTCTCTCTCTCTTTGTTTCTAACCAACGTTGGCCCTCAGCTCTGTTTGGAAAGGGATTGTCGTGGTAACAGTACATTGTTCACAGTGTGAAAAACTCTGTTCTCATCTCCGAGTGTTCAGCCAAGTCAAAGCCTGAGCTCACAGGAAACCCGACACTCCCGGCCCTTCCTCGGCTCGGAGTGATGAAACACAAACTGCAGGAGCTCCGACGAGGAGGAAGAGGAAAGAGAGAAGAGCTGACCTCAGTTTACACACATCTTTATTGTCCGAGCAGCTCCGGCCTCCTCGTGGTATCAAACTGTGAAGATATTTAGATTATTTTGTAAGAAAAAAACCTGAAGAATAAAACTCTTCTTCTGAACCGTCACTGAACCTGAGAGTAGACGGAGGCCAAAGCACGACTCTCTGAGTGAACGTGAACTCACCGATAACTTACAGAGAGGTCCGTCTGAACAGAACAAAACAAAAACTAAATCAGAGCTCATTTTTCATCTGTCAGTAACTGTTAATAATTTAATCTATCAAGCTGATCGAAATCACTCCCGATGACTGAGCTTCATGTAAGAGTCAGAATCCGGATCAATTTAAACACAAGAACGAAACATTTTAAAAAAAGGGTCAAAACTTGAATAAAAGCAGGACACAAAGAGTCGTCCTTCTGTCCACAAACAACTAAATAAAACATTTAAATATAAACTATAATTTCATGACTGATGAAAGTCCCTTGAACTGAAGTTCATCTGAACGCAGGCTGAAAGTTTGATTTGTTTACTGAATGTGCTCCTCCTCTTTTTAAAACAATCGTATCACAGGAACCTCGAGCGAGCTGGCTAATGTTGTTATCTTAACGCTCGTGCTGATGGAAGTCTTAATCCCACTGATCACTTTCATAGACGTGCACTTTGATCGTAAACTTGACACGTCAGAGGAAGCGTCCTCATCTCCTCTCCTCTCTCTCCTCCTTTCCTTCCTCCTCTCCTCTCTGTACTGCAATGACCCACTTTGAGCGCAAAGCCTTGGACTGACCTGCTTTAGATAGAGGCTAGCTAATTATAACCAGCCTGTATTAATAAGGCCGGGGAATTGGTAAATATAAAACACACACCGACACCCCCGCCCCTCTACACACACACACACACACACACACACACACACGGAAACTGACACGAAATCGTGTGTGCAGAAAAACAAAACAGTCACACTCACGTCCTCTGAGCAGACTATTTCCGACGCCTCACAAACAAGCCTACACACCTTGGTAACATGACTCATCATGTACGGACGAGGATGTAATGAGTGAGTCATGTTCATCACTTGTAACTGTTGCATGGTAACACCAGAACTTGTCACCATGTGAGCATCAAGAAATGTGCAGCACAGATACAATTTTAATGAAAGTCAATAAAAAACGTCCAAACGCCAGGTGACGAGCATGCTGGGAAGCTGAGTTTAGATTGTGATCACGGATCATTTTTCAGAAACACATTGAATTCAAACAAAGTTAACGCAGCTGTGTGTGCACCTCCACCTTTCCAACACATGGTTAACCTGTGTGTGATTAAAGAGCCGCGCAGATGTCCACTGTGCAGTTTGTTAACAGGGTTACACAACACGCTGGAAATAAGCTTTCAGCAGGTTTGAGAAGTGCTGTGACTCAATTTTCATAAATACAAACTAACTTCTAGAAGAGAAAAAAAAAAAACTCTGCTTCTACCTCCCACACTGCAGCACGCTGAACAGCTCTGTTTACAGCGAATGTTTCCCAGCATGCCTCTGGTTTTATCAGGTCTATCAGCACCTATTAAAAGCCTCTGACGTATCAGTAGCTTTAAAAGAGATGTTTCTGTGTCGCACTTTTTGAAGCTCCTTGGTGTTCGTCTCAGACACATTAGCACTCTCTGTCAGCTCTGCACTCAACCATGTTGACTCTGTGCACGCTTTAAAAAACTCTCTGGTAAAATCCAGAGAGCTACAATGATCAAAAACCAAATGTGAGAATTGAGAGATTTGCAAAACTAAATCAAAACATTTGTAGATTGTAGATGAATTTCTGGCTGCATCGGTTTAACCGATAACAATATCGTCCAATCGGCAAATAATGTAGCATGCACCAGTGTCATATCTGATGTGCATCAACTAAAAGCTGGTAGATTATGCAAACAGCTGACTCAGAGATGTTATGGGGCTAATAAAGTGTTCTGTTGAAGGAACTCTTTTATGGTTAAAAAATAAATGAAAATGTCAGAAAGATCGGCGAGCTGGAAACGCTCCGATGACATTTCAAGAGACAGGACAGCTTACGGCATTAAATCTATCAAATCTCCGAGCTGATATGAAAGACAGACAAATAATTCTAGTTAAAAAAACGCTGGTATCAGTAATTAGTTACTTAATAACTAATAATTATTAAAACATAAATATAAATATATAAATATATATATAAAATAAATAAATAAATAAAAAAGTTAATTGAGATTTTAAACATCAGGTTTCCACGACCTGTGCATCTCCACTCCTGAGCTTGGATTCGAGGGTTTCCACACGTTTAGGTTAAACTACTGCTAAATGTAAGAGTTGCTTCAGACTCATTTGGGATCTCTCGTTACATCGTTATGAAATTATCCTTCCCCTCATGTCTCATGTGTGATCCTGATCCAGTGCAAACTCCACCCACATACAGTTCAGACGGGTTACATTTTTTGCACAATTCCAGTAAAGCCAAATCCTCATTTATCTTCATAACACAGTCGCGGATTCTAATTATGTGTAATTAAACCCCACGCTTCCCTTCAGCATGTCGACCCACGTCCCAGAGGTGCAGGTGATATTCATGCGTGCTGATCTATCCCAGCATAATAAGCAGCCCGAGGCTCGGCGAGCCACGTCTGACCCGTCAGTGTCAACAGCAATCTGAAAACCTGACAGAGGTCACGTGAGGCTCGCCTACTCTCCGCCCTCTCGCACTGCTCAGAAAATTATACAGCGGCGGTGAAAGAACCTCTGCAGTCGTGGGTGTTGGAGCAGAAGGTTTTTAGTTGGCCTGAAATAATTTATTCTTTAGGAAAAAGCTGAAAAAGTTCTGCCAGACTTTAAGAAAAATGAAGTTCACTTGTGAAGGAAGGAGGTTTGTTTTCACTAACTCAATAAATGTAAAAGAGTCGCATGAGGTGGTAGCATTGGCCGTTAACACAACACACTGCTGGAGAGCAGGAGTGTGTGTGTGTGTGTGTGTGTGTGTGGAGAGAGACCTGGTGTCAGACTCTTTGTTCTCTCTGCTCATATTTTCTGCTTTGTGAATACGAAGCATCATCATCAAACATGCAGCGTCCCGGCCCCCCCCCCCCGTGTGCACAGACTCGTTCACGCTGACAACATAATGAGCATGTAAACTTTCAGTCCAAATAAGAACAAGAAAACATCATAATTACATATGTGCTGATTGTTACTGATTACTTCTTAATGATTTAGCTGTCAGATTGTAAAGGGAGGATTTATTTTTTTTTTTATTTTTTTTTTCAAGCATGCAAAACACAACGACGACCTAAATATCGTGTGGAAGGTGCAGTATGTGTTGGATCAAACATGGGAGTTTCTAACGGTGGAATCGCAGAGAGCTGGTTCAGGTAGGTGTGCGGAGGAGTCCGTTTTATTTTTCTCATGTGAGCGACAAGGTGAAACACTAAAAACACATCCATATTCACTGTCGTTTGCACACTGACTCTCCATCCTTCCTTTGTGTTGTACGTCTGCTGCATGAGTTGTTGTAGTTGTGGGTTTAATTGCATGACAGATAAGACACAGTTCATGTAGAGACGTGTCAAAATGTTGAACCCAGATTTTTTCATGTTTTTATCAGCTGTAATCACGTGTTGTATCTAACCATAATTTGTGCCTTTTATTTTATTTAACACACACTGTTGGATTTATTTCCCTTAAAAGTGAAAAAACCTGCAGTTCTCTGACTTCCACCGTGGTACATGGTTTAAACTGTTGGATTAAGCTTCAGCGGATGTGTTCACATCGAGGTTGGTTTAAAGCCCAGAGGGCCTCATGTAGACGTGTGATGCCTCCACAGACCTTTAAGTTAGTGCAGGTGAACATACAGTATAGGGATCATAGTTATTTACTTCCTGTAGGCATGACAGTGAATGAACAGCAGCTGCTCTCTGAAGCACACAGACATGTCTATCACAGCTAAAGGAGAAGTTCATAGTCTGACTCAAAGCTAGCTTAAACTGCTTCACTGTATTGTCTTGTACATTAAGTTCTTAAATTCTTTTTTTTTTAAAGATCAGGTTAAAAAGAGGAAAGTACACCCATTTTATTACAGCGCTAAACTCCGAGAACTCAAACCACACACACACACACACACACACACACACACACACACACACACTGAGACGCAGACAGAGTTACATTTCAGGTCGGGAACAACGCTAACCTCAACCAGCGTCATGATAAGAGAAACGCTGCGAGACTGTGAGAGTGTGTGTGTGTGTGTGTGTGTGTGTGTGTGTGTGTGTGTGTGTGTGTGTGTGTGTGTTCATCTTTAAGGCTCTGCAGGGTCAATAAAGGGGGATTCACTATCAGGGGGGTTGCGCATGTCGAGGTCGTTCACAATAAATTATAGATTGTCCTCCAGCACAACATAACTGGATGAGTAAACAGTCCAATCTGTTGCTAAGGCCCCCGCGGACCCGCCAAGCCCAGAATAGGCTCCCGATGCTGGGGGATTGGAGGCTCAAATCCCGGGATCTGGTGTCCACAGGCCTGCACGGTGCAGGGTGGGGCGGGCGGGGGGGGGGGCTGAAGATCACAAATCCTATCTGGTGTTCTGATACTTTTCCTCACATGCTTCGCTCTGACAAACACACCTCCCTGGTGCTGATATAAAACACTCGGTCTTTAATTATACATGGTGACAAAACTCGAATCCTAAACACACCATATTGAGTCATTGCTGGTTTTATTTATCGACTTGTCTGAGTGCGTTCAGGTACTATGGATCATTAACATGACGTGTTTACCCGTGGTGATCAGATAAGTGTGAAAGTACGGAGCATTTTCACAACCTAAAAACACACACACACACTCAGTCACCCATAGCTACTTAAATAACTCGTTTTAAGTTGAAGTCTGTGCAATTTTATTTTTCTACAGAAATTAAATTCAGTCTCTGATTCACCTCATCATCCAGTTTGGGTTATTTTATTTTGTTTTAAACTCGTTATTTCATCGTCCTTTTTCCAACCTTTACGTCTGTTACGTCCACTCGATGTTTTACGCAGGAGTGATTCTGCTGCTGTATCTCTCAAAAGGCTTTCTGTGCAACAGATGGAGGACTGTTAGGACGGTATTAAGAAAAATACGACAAGGCCAGAAAAAAAAAAAAAAAAAAAGGAAACAAAGGAGAGGCCTCTTAAGAAGCATCATTCATGCTGCAATCTTACAAATTTCATTCTTCGCACTTTTTAAATCAAATAAATGACATTAAATTGGCCTGTTTTTGTTTTATTTGTTTCATGTCAGCATTAAAGATCCTTTATTTCATTATCACAATCTGAACTATAGTCCTGATGTGCTCCGAACATCAGGTGAGACTGAAGGAGGAAAACCTGAAGATTAGCAGTGTGAACAGAGCCGAGTGTGTGTGTGTGTGTTTGTGTGTGTGTGTGTGTGTGTGTGTGTTGGGGGGTCTGACCTCTGGGGAAAATATTCATCTCATCTAAGCAGGGAGAGTGAAGGGGGGCAGGCTTTGTCTAACACACCCCCTCCAGTTCTCTGTTCTTTTGTTGGGAGGTAGCATTCACACACACACACACACACACACACACACACACGCACACACACACGTTCTGCTCTCCAGCAGTGAGGCTCTGACCAGCTGTCTTCGGTCTGAAAGATGGCCGTCCTCAGACATAAACAGAAAAGCTCCGAGAGGAGGACGGCCAGGAGGAAATCCCTCTCTCACTGTTTTTCTGTCCCTTTCTTTAAACTGTTTTTAAAATGATTGAATCCATTTCGAGGTGACGATTTAGTTTCAGACTTTACTGTGTAAATGTCTACATTAAAAACCTGACGACGATGGTTGTAAATCCTGTACTGATCCTTTCGAACAACAAAAGCAGCACCTGCTGCATTCATAAACACACACGCTCATTAATAAGCTATTGGGATCTTTTTTTTTCCCGAGATATTTACATTTCCTGAATTTTTGAGTCGGTCTTAGAAAATCACTGCCGCTCTTCTTGTGTGAAAGGTAGCACGTTGACTCAGAACAGCAGCAGCCTCTTTTACTGCGTTCTTGTTGTTTTGTGCCAGCCATGGGTTTTTTTTATAAGAGATGCTGTTTTTAAATTGGAGGACATTTCGACTCAAATACGATGCTCCACTCCGACCTTGTTTTTTTTTTCTTTTAAACTATTCATTAACAGTAAACAATCAGAAACGGGCTCCGCTAAGCTAACTGGAGAAAAGAGGTGACAGATGTGAGGTCTTAGAAGTCGCTTCACTTGTTTGTTTTAAGTGGAAACCTGTCAGAGCTGCCTGATAGAAGGTCGACATCCTGCTACACTTTGAAAAGAACCAATCAGAAGCCTTCGTACTGAAACGCTCCTCTTCATCAGGGCGTCTGCGAAGGACTCGAAGCAGACACGGAGGCTAGGCTAACAAAGATAACTGAAGCAGCCGCCTCCCTTCTCTCCCCTCAGAGTGTGTGTGTGTGTGTGTGTTTGTGAGTGTGAGAGAAAACCGGTGTGTATTGTTCGTAGACCAAGGCTATTTCAGAGGCGGGGGCCTTCCCGTCGTCCTCGCTGCATCGGCCCTTTCATCGCTCCCTTATCCATATTCATGCCCCCCCCCCCGCTCCCCTCACCTATCAGAGACCAGCTAGCTGTAAGCGGCGTCTCGCTCCACCAATCAAACGCCGCCCTTTGTGGGAATATTCCCACCTCTCATCCCCTTCACCCCACCCTGTACAATGGCTGCTTTTTTTTTTTTTTTTTTTTTACTTTGACGCAGTGGCTCAAAAAAAAAAAAAAAAAAAAAAAAAGGAGGTATAGGAGAGGGTGGAGGAGGAGGAGGAGGAGTAGAGTCGCAGCTCTGGCTGGCGGAGTCCTGCCAACGACGGCTGCGAATCGATCGACAGCCTCGGAAACAGTTGCAGAGCGAGCGTCGTCAATGGCAGCCTGGGATTGATGAAGGGGGGGGGGGGGGGGGGGGGGGGGGGGGGGGGGCGGGGCGGGTGGAGGACGAAATGATGGGAGGACGAGGGTGAAGGAGGACAGGAGGAGGAGGGCGCAGTCGTGATGGTCTGAAGTAGAGCATGATTAGTATGGATGAGGAGAAGAGGAAGACAGAGGGAATGAGGAGGGAGCAGACGAAGAACGGTTGAGCTCGCCGTCAAACCAGAGAGGCGTGCCGCAGAGGAGAACGCTGTGTACAGTCAGACACGGAGCATGGAGGCCAAGAGGGAGATGTAGAGCACAAACACTGCTTGAAATTCCAATACTCAACGTAATAAGGAAAAACTAAATATGTACGAGTCAGTAATATTCCCTTAAAAAGTACAATTATTTCTACGCACTTCGGTTCAAATTGTGGCGTTTAGGACCGCCGGCGCTGTGACGACATTTTTGTGTGTTCAAAGCCTAAAATTTAGGGCTTCTTCTTCCTCGACGTGGACAGTCGATCGATGTGACGAAGACGGCTCCCCTTTGTGTGGACGACCCAAAAAAAGCCGCACTGCTCAGCTCCAGGAGCAACAGAAAACACTGTGATCAATGGCATCAAACAGGCCACGCTCAATACACAGCATGCACACCAGTGTGTGTGTGTGTGTGTGTGCGTGTGTGTGTGCGTGTGTGCATGCTTATCTATCTGCAGCACACATCATCATTACCACGCTCCTCTTTGTTTCTCATTAAACTTCATCTGAGTTTTCCACTAAAGTCAGACAAGACATAAAAACACTAAAATCCTCCATCCTTCTTCAAGTCCTCTGATGTCACTTAGCAAGGGCATTTTACCCCCCCCCCCTCCCCCCCCAACAACACTGGCTGCCAGTCCATCCATTTACTAAATGAATGTTTTACATCTTATTAACAAGAGAGGCAAGAAGAGAAGAGGAGGAAAACAGGAAGAAAAGCCCTAAAACAAAAGCTACTGAAAGGACTGAGAGGTATCCAGGTCAGCAGACTTCTCCCTGACTGCTCACTCGCATGTTCATTTTCTGACCATCTACATTGAAATCGAGAGAAGAAAAAAAAAAAAAGCAACCAATTTATTTTGTTTGCGCTTACATAAGGCTTCTTAATAGCTTATACAAGCAGGTTTTTTTTTTCCCCCCTGAAAGCAGCATTTCTTTTGGATGGGACTGAGTCGGAGTGTGTGCGATCCGGCTGAGAGGAGCTGTGAGACTCGACGCAGACACTTCAACACATCACAACGTTTGTGAACGATGTTGGTTTTACACTGAGAGGAGACAACATTTGGGATGATAATTCAGGCTCCTTCCACATCATGAATAAAAGTTATGAGGAGACTCTGCATGTTTTTGTTTTTTTTTCCTCCAAATAAACGCGGCTAAAGAAAAAATAAAAAATAAAAAATCCACTCAGTACAAATGCTGAATGCTGATTTAAGGACGGCAGGAAATGCTTGAATTCTAAATGTACTTGAAGAGTTTTGGTCATTTGTCCAAACACAATGAAGTCAGACTTTGAACAGGATCTAAGTTTAAACCTCTGATACTGAATCAAATATTAACATGACCTCATTTAACGTCTCTGATCTTATATGTACATGATTAAAGAGAAATCAGAACTCCTTTAATGAGAGGACAGAACCCTGCTGGGTCAGAGAGAGGGGCAGCGATAAGAAAGGGGTTTGGGGAGGGAGGGGATTAGAGGGCTCCTGGAGGGGGGGGGGGGGGACTGTGAACAGCAGCTCCTCATTGATCTCTCCTTCTGTAAGACCCTCATGGAGCTGTGATTTATGAGCCCCGAGTTACAGCGGTCCCATGTCACATCGTGCACACTGACCGACAGCTCGATGTTCCTCACAAACACAAACACACATGCACACCCAGAAAACACACACACACACACACACACACACACACACACACACACACACACACTTAAAAGATCCTGAGCAAAAAAAAACCTCAGAGGAATCTCAGATTAAAAATTAACACACGTCGCCCAGGAATTGTACCGCACCTTGAATTTCGTTTCTTATTTCTAAACGGGTGTGACAGGAGAAAAGGAGCATGACTGATTTGTGCACTTTTCAACTTAAACGAAGAAATTTCTCCATCTGAATATTTCATTCAAAACTCAAACAAAGTCATTTTCAGATAATTCTACCTGTGAGAAAAAGGGGGGAAAAAAACCCAGTTAAAAAACTCCTGCAGCTGCACGCTGTATAAATCCATCACACATCATGATCAGAGCACAATCACAGCAGGAACATTACCACAATATATCAGCAGTCATAAATCACTCTGTAATGCGCTGATGACATGGCTAGCATGAGGTCAAAGTCAGCAGGACTTGTGTGCAGTAATGTTTGATATCATGACAAAAGAAGAATTTGTATAAAAAAGCATGAAAATGGATGTCATGGAACTGAAAACATACAATATCAAATATCAGCATGCATTATCCTGGATTGTGAGTAAACATGAGGGTGTCACATGTTCTTTCTGTCCTATTTAAATGTCAGGCAGTTCGACCTCCCCGCTAATATATTTTGGTTTCACTCTGCAGATTTTCGAGAACAGAACATGTGTGTTTTGGCACTGCTGACTCAGTCCTGCATTGAAGAAGGTGACAGTAAAGATTATAAAAAACAGGAAGAAGATCAAAATCAAAGTCTGTCTTACCATGAGTCTCAGTTTCTTGGTGAGGGAATACAATGCCTTCAGTTTCAAAAATGGGCTGCAGGAAGGCCACTACAGAGAGAGGAAGCACAGGGGTGGGGAGTGTGTGGTGTAAGCTAATCATTCAGAGAAACAACCATTGTTATGATGTCTAAGCAGCAACTGCGACTTCTATAATCTGCAGCCTGAGGCCATTTAAAAAATACAAATACATAGAGATATATTCATAGGGCATAAATATGCTTAGCTTTAAAGCTGTGTGTGTAAAATCAGCTGCTATAAGGTGAATGTTTTCTTCTGCATGAAAGGCCTGAAACACGGACAGTTTGGGCATCTTATAGTAAACTCATTAAAAGGATAAAAGAGACTTACGTTCTCTAACTATGTCAGGCTGTAAAGGTCATTATAGAGATGATCATAACCAACCATTAACCATATCACGGGCACAAAAAGACCATTTATAATAGAGCTCAAGTAAACCTTCAACCAAGCTCTGGTTCCATTTTTGTCTTATCTTCAGGGGCCATAGTATCGTGTGTGCATGTGTGTGCGCCACATGTTTATTTTATACCAAATGTCATCCAATCAGCAGCCTGAAGCTGGCGGCTGAGGGAGTGTTGACCTGCAGCAGGCCGTCCTCTCTGCCTGAGTAAAAACCTGCTCGGCCGTGCTCTTCTCCATCATCATCATCATCATCATCGTCGTCGTCGTCTCAACCTTTTCATTTGTCTAAATGGACGAGCTGTCTTAACTGTGAGGCAGGGGAGGGTCCCCAGAGGGGGAGCAGTGGGTCCCTTCATACGGCGAGGGGGGAGACTTTAGTGCTGCATTGATCTGCAGTTAAACAACGCTCACTACCCTGAATCTCTCCCTCTCTCTCTCTCTCTCTCTCTCTCTCTCTCTCTCAGACATGCATGTGTGCATGTGGAGCTGGAGAAACTGTTCAAAATGACTGTCCTGTTGTTTCCAGTTAAAAATCCACGAAAAGAAAAAAAACTTATTTAACTTTCGGAGTCACTGCGGGTCAAACTAAGGACGATGTCTTTAAATTGTGCCACCTGTCATCGTGCAGGCACAGGGACAGGCCAGATTAGGTGTTAAAAATACATCAACCCTGAGCTTCTGCAGGGAAATCATGTTGCCAATAAAGTGACAGACGCTGTAAATATTTGCATCTTAGTGGGTTAAATATCAGAGGCCACCAGAATGAGTAAGATCGCCGTTCTTCTCTGACCTAACCAGCTGCAACATCAGATTTTCTTTGCAGATTTTATGGATTTTTCTTTTGTGTATTTCTAATTTGACTTAATACACAGCATTTAAAAGTAAACTCAGATTAAACACATATAATTATTCTGTGTCTCGGTGGAGAATGTAACGTCCCTGAGGAGTCTAAACACTGTTTTCATCTCCCCAGAAGGGAAAATATTTTGGCAACACTGATTTAAAAAAAAATAAAAAATTAAGCGATGATAATAATCTTATTAAATCACAGCAGTGTGACATAACATCTGCATTTAAAAAAATCCTCCTCATACTGGAAGAATTTAAACATTACATGTAGTGGTTAATAAATTATGTTGGACTGAACTTTAGGTTGCCTCTCTGATCGCAGCCTTTAGAAACAGGCTTTAAATGAATCATGACATGTTCACAACGACAGTCACATTTAACAGTTTGTCAATAAATCTGGATTCCCTGAAACATTCAAATTCAAAATCCTGCAGTCTTCCACTCTGAAACTCTACGTGTGCATTTAAATCCATCTTGAGCATGTCTCCAGTGAGTGCACGCTGCAGCTCGCTGTGTAAATAAATCATTTGAAGGTGTAGTGCGTGTCCATGTGTCCATGATGGGGTGCATGGCCAGGAGAGGCTGCTGATGGTTTGTAATGCCGGGAGATGGGAATGCTTGGCGCATGACAGCATGTAAACAAAAACCAAATATGGTGATTGCCATGGTGACAGATCCATATTTCATCCAACCAGAGAATAATGAACAAACATGATTGGACAATTTGGAGGTATAAAAGTGTATCCCTGCTAGCTGCAGGTAATCAAAACAGCAAAAGCATGACAAAAATATTCAGCCACCGACATGCTGCAGTAACACAGAGACGCAATGTGAGCTGGCTCCCCTCTTCTGACTGCTCGCTACAGACGGGCCTGCTCTTCATATAGTCCGCTTGTTTATCCGCTTGTGTACTTGTACACAAAGCGGCGATGGTGGCTGATGTGTGAGATTATCACAAGGTCATCCGTCGACGGGGATGAGAGCCTGTGATCACGCACTAGCAAGATCTGGCTTTCACTTGTTTACATCCTGATTTTGGCTCCAGCATGGCCGCTGAGGCTGCGCGTGAATCTTAAGACGCAATAAAAAAACACGGATTCTGCTGATGTAAGGAGGCTAAAAGGAGGCAGGATGTGCGCGAGAGGAACCGCCGGCTTCCCTCCAAATCCCCCCTCAGCCCCTCTCATTGTTTCCTTTCCATCAGACGCGACGGCCCGGTGTAATTTTAACGTTCATGGAAAATGACTGTCGCTCATTAGAAAGCTGTTTATAAAAGATGCCCTCTAAATTGAGACATTTGCGTATTCTGTGCTTAAATCTACGAATCTGTGGCTGCCTTATTGCTCTGTGTACACTAAGAATCAGATCAACCTGCTCTCCTTTCTCTGGCTGCCTCAGGCCGAAACAACATTCACCAAAACCCGAACAGCTCCCGCATCCCCATCGCTGCACTTACCTCCCGTGTTTGTGCGTTTGGTGCTGCTGGCCTCCGTGGGAGTCTCCAGGGGTCTTTTACGCGAGTCCGGGGGATCGGACTCCATGTGTGGTTGTTGATTGTGATGGTGAGGATTTGTGAAAATCCCGTTTTGCTGTACTGCTCCGCCGGCCATCATTTTTCAAGCTTGCTCTTGGATGCTTGGGCTGCGTTTGCGTTTAAATCCCCCTTTTCCCGTGTGTGTGGTTTTTTTTACGCAGCGTAGCCGTGCAGAGTCTTCGGAGAAAGCGAAAGCGATTTAGGAATCTGAAAATACGCTTGTTTCTTACGGACGGAGAGCGTTAGCTGCGTGTGTCTCCGTGGTGCGCTGTGCGTACAGAGATGCTGCGCAGGGAGAGAAAGAACAAGACGCTGGACGATCGGCTCAGAGGAGGACGATCCGAAACCTCTGCGGATGGAGGATGATCTAGGCTACTAAAAAAGTGCAAATGGAGCGTCAATCTTCCATCAAGCTTCAGATATGTGGGGCTAGGATATGTGTGTCATTCCGCTGCAACCGGATAAAAGAGCGTTCTCATGTCAGGCAGTGCAGGATGGTGGCGCTCCTCCGCAACAGCCAACGACGGAACAATAATTTAAAGAAAACAAAAATACACAACCGAAGGACAAAAGAGGCGAAGTCAACCGAAGAAAGGCAGAAAAGATCGATGAAACAATAATACCAATAATACAAAAAAAAAATCCGATGCGTTATTTGTCGATTCTAGATTCTTTCTTGATATTCTGTCCTGGTTCCGATCGTGAAGACACCCAGGGGTGACTGAGGGTGAGGAGGGTCCGGAGACGCGGAGCTGGAGGAGAAAGAGACGTTTTTTTTCCTGCTCGTTCTCTCTCGGTGAAGATGCTGCAGTCTTGCGTTCAGAGCATCCCTTCTCTGACTGGCTGCTAGAGGGAGCGCAGGGGAGCGGCTGACGTCACAAGGCCTCGCGATGCATTCAATGGCGCCCCGTTAACTCGGATTTATCACTTTCAAATGTAAAAGTGCAGCTTGTTTCCACGCATTTGAGAAATGAATAAAATTAAAACTCACTCGAAGAAATAAACGTGTAAATGTGCTGTTTCTGGTTTCCTTTCCAATCTCTTCTCTGCTGTGGAAAATACGAAAACAGCAGAAACCGGTGATTTTTGGAACTAACCTACATTATTAGTGGACGTTCACCTTCTCACGACCCCCCAGGTCTGCAAGCTTTGGTTCAAAGAGAAATGCATTTTAAGTGAACTATAAAAATAATAATAAAGCAAGGTTTTACTAATGGTATCATAAAATCTAAGCACGCAATCATTGCAGTCACTACTTTCGACGTCACGTGAAGGCATCATGAGAGAGAAAGCGAGAAAATGGGAAGGAGAGAGACGCCTCCACCGAGACGCGATTGGCCGGTGCTGCATTTCTCCGGCAAAACGAAAAAGGACGCAGATATATTCGCCCGGCTGGGTCACATGACGGACAGGAAAAGATGCGGCGGCGGGTCTTCCATCCACTACAGTCGCGGTTAATGCAATTATGGCTGAACGGGAAGCCTGAAGGTCCCGCTGCGGCTGTTATAGGAGGTCTGTAGCTGTCTATCAGCAGGCCGAGGGAGCCTCGAACACACCTGGAGGTCTGCAGGAGGAGAGCTCGTCCATTCCGTCAGCCTGTCATTTAAATATCAAATATTTGACAAGTGAACTGAACTGATGGGAGAGTTTAAGGGGAGGGGTTTTGGCATCAATTAGCCGCCTTTGTGAAAAGTAAATACATGTTTCCATAAATGTAGGGTTTTAAATAAAATGTATCTATAGTCTCAAATCTGACAGATTTTTGTTTCGACCACCTGCTGACCCTCAGGTGAGCCGACAGGCCTGCTCACACCTGCACCAAAAAAAAAAACAACGTGTCTGAAGAAAAGCACAAGCATCATGTAGCTGTGACACTAAAAGCAGCCCTTAAACATAAGAAGCGTGAAGCCTGAGCAGCCGGCCTGCCTCACCTGTCCTCTGCTGCGTGTGTGTGCGTGTGCGTTTGTGAGACCCACCTGTGTGTGCTGCTGCTGACATCTCTGCGTCGCTCCGCCTGGATCTGAAGAGGGATCCTCCAGCACTGTGAGCTGTCTGAGAGAGCTATACCCACCTCAGTCTTTCCCTCTCTCTCCCTCTCACACACACATACACACACACTCACCCATTTGGCATATACTCACACACACTCTGAGAAACACGCAAATACAACCTACTGCCTCTCTGCTCCTCTAGTGTCCAGTGGCGTGCAGATGCGGTGCGCCCTCAGTGCTTCCTGTAGCTCGTAGTCAAGGTGACATTGTGCTGCCTATGCACTCATACACGCACAGAGGCAGAGCCACACACAGGCACAGAGAGCAGCTATCTCACACTATTTCACATCGCCATGAGAAACGCACCGGTGAGCCGGGCTACTGCTCTGGAAGTACGTGGCAAATCCGAGGCAGATTCATCGTGAGCTGCAGTCTGCAACAGATTCTGCAGCAACCAACAGCAGGCAGGCAGGCAGGCAGGCAGGCAGCGCTCACGGGGACAAAGGGCCTGCACACCCCAGCTCTAACGTAGGAAGGACTCTGCATAGTGCGTGGAGTGGAGCACGCTGTCAGAGGGACATTTATACATGTGAAGAAGAGACAAAACGTGTTGATGAGTCCCACACAGCCAGTGTCCACGCGGCTGCTGCAGCTGCATATGGAAAAAGTGAAGTAGCCCCATAAAGCACGGAGCAGCAGCATTCTTCACGTTTTATTAGGCTGGGCTATACGAGCAGATGTTTGGGAGATGGTTGTCAGAGATTTGCTTCTGCAAACGCTTCTTCTGCTTTGGACACTGACCCCCCCCCCCCCCCCCCCCCCCCCCCAAAAAAAAAAACACTTAAAAGCAGATTTCACAGCGGCCATAAGTTATCCTGAGCGTCTCGTGCAATTGAGAGGAAGCAACGTTACAGTAATAAGTCACTTTTTCCCACTATGTCATAATCGGAGCGCAGAAAGCTGCAGCTCAGCCAACGGCAAATGTTGTCCAGAGTTCCACACAAGTTTTACTCTGATGGATTCGGTTAGGAAGGGGCGATTTTCCAGCGACTTTCTTCTTGGAAGGAAAGTCTGGAATTCTAAAATCATGTGACTGAAAATGTTTTGGTGGAGACTCAAAAAAAAAAAAGGAAAGAAGAAGAGGCGAGACACGAGCCAGCTGTCAGACCTCAGAGATGTTAAAACGCCGCTCAGGCTCGACCTGCTGCACACCACGAACAGAACAGTCAGGGAACTGAACAGGTTACTGTCAGCTCTGACCCATTAAACACTTGTGTCGAATATTTTAGCCTCCATTCCTTCTCATGCAGACGACACGACTCTCATGAAATGAATTATCTCTCTGTGAACAAGGTCGTCCCTCAGCAGGTGAGCCCGGCTCACACCTGTTCTCCCTGCAGGCTGCAGTACAGTACACACAGTACGCTGCTGTTTCTCCAGCACTGGGTCAAGGCTGACTGCAGCTAAATGGATATCCAGGATGTGTCCAGCACACATGTTGGGACTCTGCTGCCCCCTGCTGGTGGAAGAGCAGCACATCCACGTCTGAAGAATGACTCCATAAAACTTCTCTCTTGGTGTTCAGACATTTTGTCACCATTACTAAAGATCCGTGTCAGATAAAATGACACTTTTCTTATGCTTGATGTTTTCACTGAGTGCTGGTTTTACAGAGTGAAGACTCACTAAAGTGCAGTATTATGTTCTGAAGGCCTCGAGTTAAGCTCATTGTGCAGAACAAAATGTGAATTATTTTTTCAGTATTCATTTGAATAATTATAAAGAGAAACCTCTCAGGGCCTGGAGATGAACATTTATCTGTCGGGCTTCAACTTCTGATGGCTCGTTGACCTTCTTACTCAATGTGCTCTGTGTCCCTTTAATTTTACATCACTCCAAAAGTAAAGGACAGATGTGTTCAGACTGCATTAATGTGAAGTGATCACTGTATGGATTAGAGCAGCCAGTCAAACTGTCTTTGTACTTATGAGTATCTGAAGATCTGTATAGTTTGAAGACAGACTTCAGGCTTCACGTGACGATGACCTGCTGTGGATTTCTTTCTGTCCAACTTCAAACTGAGATGTTCGTGAAGCTTCGGGAACTCGTCGTCGCTCTGCGGTGAGGAGGGCTAACTTTAAAGCTCATTGGTCCGATCTGCCTCATGAAGAGGAAGTGAAGGATTCTCCTCCACGCTCCGCCGCGTCCCCTCCCCTCTCTCCCTCTTTGCATGATTGTGTTCTCCCTCGGTGTCATCGATCGATGGAGAAGACGAGGCTGGAGGACCACTCTGTGAGATTGGAAGAAGACGTGTGCGGTGGTTTTTTTCTTGATCTGGTCGCTGCTGACGTCACTTTGACCAACAAACCTGCGCTGAGATTTATGACTGAAGCCAAGTCGAGCTGACTGCACACCGGATTACGACTGCGTGTGATTATTCAGACTTTCATTCAGAAGGACGGCTGTCAGATGAATCTCTTATTGAGCTGTGGAGTCATTCGACTGGTCTCTTTTATCTGTTGCTGTTTTTGCTTGTGTGTCGTTTTAAACTCTTTGTTTGTTGGCGAAGTCGCCTTCAGAAAGAGATCATGACTAAATGAGACTCACTCAAATTCAGAGCTGAAAACCTTCCTGGCCTGAAATCATTAAGTGTCTGTTTGCCTTCATTCAAAGATGATCTAATAAAGACTCACTCATCTCTTGTAGGTTTATGAATACTTGTTCTTGTTGTTGCTTGATAACTAAATATCCGAGTGGTTTTCTTTGATTTGAAGAGCAACGCGTCTTTCTGAATGCGTCCCGTCGAGTCTGGATGATTCACGTTTCACCAAGTCATGGAAAGATAAATTGGTGTTAAAGTATTTATGAAAGTGTGGGGGGTCAGCAGCACAGTGAAAACCTGCCATCACAGCACCACTGCTGCAGCTTTATGAGCGTTCCCGTAAATCCACAGCGCTCTCTCTGCACGCCGTCTGTTCGTCTCTGCACGCCTTCACTCATTCAGAATCATTCCCTGACGTTCCTCAGATCCACACTCGAGCCTCCATCTTCACCGAGTCGCTACACACACTGTCACCCATCCGTAGTGTTTCATCTGGTGGTGCTTTCAATTCACACATACAAAAAAAAAAAAAAAAAAAAAAAAATCTCCTTTTTCTCCATCCCAACATGACCGAGAATTCATCCTGCCAGTCTTCAAGTCAATGCTTGATGACATTAACATTCAGTGGGATCATCATGTTTCCTGTTGTCGGTCAGTATGTTCAGCTCCACTCTTTCTGGCCCACATGACATTGTTTTCACACAGTCAGACCATTTCAAATAACTTCGGTCCAATTTGACTGTTTTTTCTGCGCGTACTGTTATGTAGCCTTATTTATATTATTTATATTTACACTGAACTAACCTGTAGTTAGCTGCCTGGGAAGATTCAGAATCAATAAAACAAGCTCATCATGTCCTGCGTCCGTAGACGAGTTGTTGCCTTGATGGAGGCAGAAACACTTCCTTGGTCTCTGCATCATCAGAGCAGATTGGACGTGAGGTGAGGTGAGGTGGGCGTGGCTCAAACAGCAGGTGTGAGGAGGTGACGTGTGAGAGTACAGAAGAACGATCCAGACGGAAGACGTCAATAATTCATACTTAGATCATGAAACCCATCACTTCCCTTTGACTGACTGATGCATCGTCTTTAAATCACTCTCATACAGCTCACGTCCATGGCGTTTTCATCTCTCTGTTGTTGCAGTGTGTTGGTGGACGGATGGTTCGGTTTCCAGTTTCACCCTTTAAATGGACTCTTCTTGTTTTTACCACGTGGTGGTTTGAAATGACTGTTTTATGATTGTGTTTGTAGAAAGACCACAAAGTGAGAGCTAATGGCCGATCAAAGAAAACATGCAGTTATTGCAGCAACCAGCAAGGAAGCATGTCATAACTGAAGAGGCAGAGAGGGAAGACATTAGGCCCAGGTGCATCTTCATCTTCTTTAATGGTCATCGTGGATCTGCTGTAACGTGTTGAACATCAGTAGATCTAAGCAGACTCTGTCATCCAAACGTGTGAAAACATCAACCGAGCTGTGTGACAAATAATGATGTCCTCACATGAACGTTAGAACAGACTCTCTCCGTCTGTGCCTTCAAACTGCCTGATCGGTTGAGTTCACCCTGAAGCGGTGGTCGTGCTCGGCACACACTAGATGGCGCTGTCGTCAAAGTTTCAAAACTTCATGAATCCAAACTCCATCTCATCACAACACCGGACGTTTCAACTTCACAACAATAAAAAATCAAAGGAGACGTGATGAAAGCTGAAGATGAAATCACTCATTCAGTGAGATTTGCTCGGCCACAGGAGGCGAGAGAGTGACTACAGGAGGACTCTTCTTCTCTTCTTCAGTCAAACGCGTCCTCTGACAGAAGTAATCAGAGTACTCTTGTGTTCAGACTCCTACAGCGACCTTACATGTAACGGGGACGTTGAACAGCCTGTCGGCCATCTTGTGCACAGAGCGTAAACATGACGGTCACGTAGATAATATTCTTTCACTGCATCCGTTTGTTTGTCCAGCGTCCGTTCAGTCTGGTTACCGTGGGAACGTTCCCTCTCATCGGTTCAGCACAGGAGCAAATATTAAAAAACACAAATTGTTCCAAACTGAGCCCAGAGTCTGCAGCCTCCAAATAACGATTTTAACGAGGCTGAGGGTTTTTATATATTCTCCCATTCTACTAGACATCTGTGTTCGTGTTTCATACAAGGTGCAGGATAGACGTTAAAAAGTCTTAAATGAATGTGCAGCCAGGGTTCATCATTTCATCTCAGTAGAACATCTTTGAATATCTGTCTTTGTCCAGGTTTATTAATAATCTCACCAGAGTAAAGAAATGTAAAACACGGACACGACGTGCTGGACTGAACTTCCCAGAATGAAAACAAGAGCAAACAAATATTTAGAGCGTAGCTGAAGAGAAAATACTTCCATGTCAAGAGGGCCTGAAACAGATCATCACTTGCTGAAAATAATCCTGGTTGTTGGTTTAGGGATGAGATGAAGTCAGCAGAGAGCTGGAGCGCTGCTGAAGAGAGATAGGAGAGGATCCCATTTGTTTGTAAACAGGACTGGATCAGATTTATCCAGTCTGTTTGTTTTCACAGTCCGTGCTGTTGACTCTGGATTTCAGCGCTCGAGTCGGAGACATTCCTGCTCATAAACTGACGTCGAAGCTTCAGTCTGGATGTGTTCGACATTAAAGAACAACACAAAAGGGCTGAGGAGGTTTGATGCTACGCTAGCTCGAGCAGGATTTTAGGGAATCCCATAAAAGCTGTTCCTTCTATTCTCACCAACAATCATGGAGGGAAAATCGATAGAAACATTTATGGGAAGCTGAGCAGCCCGGCTTCATTACACAACTAACAGCATCAGCCATCGATCCCCGCAGCCAGCAGCTAAATCTGGAACATCTCAGCCAACATTGTGCAGCTCACAGAGGCTATTTTAATGTGATTTTAAGGGCTAGTTAGCTTTAGCTTTAACCCTCTTGAAGTGCCCATTAGCAAGACGTGGAACGCGGCATCTGTTGGCGGTTTGTAGGAGAGGAAGAAATCCATCATGGATTTCAATCACACTCCTGCACGCTGTCTTCATTTAGCAAGGAACGGAAACACTGCAAATGTTATCGTGCAATTATTTTAGTTGGAATGATAGATAGAGATAGATAGATAGATACTTTATTGATCCCGAAGGAAATTCAATTTATGTAACTTTTAAAAGTGATATTTGAGCGATAAGTTGACGTGCAATTTGTGAACTATTTAAAAAGTACGTTGACATCAACAAAACATATTTTGCCCCGTGTGTGATGACGTTTCTGACGTTAAGTCGGGCACGTCATTCTTCTCTGAGTTTCAGAGTTCAGCAGGTGTTCATGTACGTTTTACAAAAACTCATTATTCCAATGTGTCCGACACCACGTGAATGCACCATGAGCCCAAGTGGAAGGACAAGTTATTCCCAAACGCTGAGTCTAATTCTTCAACCTTGCACCATTCTCTAAACGCTGTCTCTCGTTTCCTTGTTGCTTATTTCGGCCTATTTTTTAATCATTATCATTCGGTGTCACAGGTCTAAGTCTCCACTCCTATTCTAAGTCCTTGAACCTCAGACTGGGTCCTCGGATCTTGTTCCTGTCCCAGCCTCGCCCGAACAAAATTCACAGCCTCTGCGCTGACACAGCTGGACTCTCACTGTGCCACCACCACAGGGACTATCTGTTCACAGGAAGTGGGCTGACTTTACGCTTCAGGGCTTATTTTATTATTTCCTCTCCAGGACCAACCAATCAGAACAGGATTCACACTCGGGGAACGGACCACCAGCTCAGCAGACTGTCGGGAAACATCTGCTCGGGTTAGCGAGGGTGTCGGACACTTTTTAAGTAAACTCAAGATAAGTGGAGCTGCCGGGTCGAGACTGCTTATTGTCTGACCCGCTGACAGGGAGGGAAACGCAAACAACACTTAAGACTCATCATACAATCATACGCTCTTAAATAACTCTGATGGTTTACTTTACACGTCAACAAAAATAAGCGTGCTTTGGATATACTGACATTTAGCCAACTTGGTGATGGGTTACCACTGTGAAAGGTCACTGTGCTGAAAAAACAACCATCCACTAACTACACAGAGCTCAACATGAACAAGTGTAAACCAATTATTTAACTTCAAATGTAAAATACTTATTCTGCTAAATTCTGTCAGAAATAACAAAGCAAACTGTGAAATAGTAAAGAAAGCTAGTGTGAGGGCTTTTATAGTGCTCTCTGTTTGATAACAACAAAAGATAGATAGATAGATACTTTATTGATCCCGAGGGAAATTCAGGATTGTAAAATGTAAGTCTGACATGCAAACACACGGACTCTTACAACTACATAAACAATACAAAGGTCTTTAAATACATCTCCAGGCCTATACTAACCCTAACATTTTATAAAATGTTAGCCTCTACAATTAATTATTACATTAACATGATCAACAACTCTGCAATAAACATCACAACCTGACTGATACAGGAAGCAGAAGAGGAATACGTTTCTTTAACATCTTTTTAAATGGAGCTTAACTCTGCAGTAATGAACATTCACACAAGGAGAAAAACAAAAGTCTCTTCTCAACAATAAACCAGCTTTGACTGACGCACGTTGTACTCCGCAAGTGGAAGTTACCTTTCTGACGTCCGTCGGAAGTTTTCAGGTGAGCTGCGTTATTCGGCGACCCTTCGGTGTCTTCTTTGGGAGAAAGTGAAGGCCGCTCCTGGACTGGACAAACACGAATACTGCTGCATACATCCATTAAAGCAGGATGGTCAACGTTCATTTCACATTTAGACGGGGAGTCTACTCGAGCGCGCGCGAATGCAATTAAAATATTTAAGTGGGTGATGGGAAAGTGGGCGGGGCTAAACCATGTAATATTTCGTGGTAATGGTTAATTCCCTGTATTTGTGTTTATAGCCAACAGCTTTGGATCAAAATGGAGGCTGCTATAAGGCATTCAGACACATCATGACAAACAAGCAAACCTACAATTTGTAGGATGAAGAATTTTAAAAGTCTTAAGTTGTAATGGAGGCACAGAGTTTACAGTACATTTATACAAACTTAGTTTATTACTTTCAGTGTGGACATCTCTGACACAGGCCCTGACCTCCTCAGTTCGTCTTTGACTCTTCCTCTCACGTTGAACAGAAAGATAGTCGGGGCACACTGATAGCCATGTGGTGTTAAATATGTTTTCCAGGTCGCAGGGTTATGGGATAATGAAATAACAATGTCACAAGAAACCCAATCACAACCAACAATGAGCTCCTTCTTCCTCGTTTCACATAAAGAGAGGTTTGTTCGTTTTGTCGCCCTCTTCAGTCCATCATGAAATACCTGCTGACTAAAGAGCTTCAGAACATGTTTGTTCCTCATGGATCAGGAAGGATTGTGATTAAAACTATTACAAGTATTAAAAAGATTTGATGAAATATCAAAAACATTTGACCTTTAAAAGTGATGCACTTTTTACCATGTGAAATGATGGGTTGAATAATATAATTGTCCCTAAAGCTGAATCTATCAACAGACTGGATTGTACTCATGCAGCATAATCACGGCCGTGGTTCTAATCTAACAGACAACACTGAGACTCTGTGCAGGCTGAAAAGTAGACCCTTTAATGTTCTTTGTGGAGCCATTATATACTGTTCAACAGATGTCACAAATTCCTTCCCACTTTAGATACTTCTGTACATGGTCAGGAGAATCACATCACCTTTACCCTTACAATGTCAAACCTCTATTTGAAGAACAATTCCTCATTCCATTGTCAACTGAGGCCATACATTTATACTTTTAGAATACCTCTAATGACATTCTTCTCTTCAAATATGGTCATAGCTTCTCCGAATAGATCGTAGTCTGCTCACAGCAAAGTCACCTCTACAAAGTGTAACCAAACTGAACGTATTCACAGAAATTCGTACTATCATGAAACAGAAAAAACAGAAAACAGAAATTAAGATTTGTACACTTCTTCTAGAAACTGTTAATATTTTCGTCCACAGATTAAATCTCCTTTATATCAGAATTCACACAGTTTGACAACATACATGTCTGCACAATATTACAACAGGTGCATGCAAACAAAAAACTCCAGTCCAGGGAAAGATGGCCGAATTCAACCTCAAGGTTATTATGAAGTGAAAATGAAAACTCTGCTTCTCTTTGTGTTTTTCTTCCTCTTCTTTAACCTTTTGTCATAATGTGTGTCTGGAACATTTTCCTGCAGACTGTTGTCTTATCAGACATCAAACATTTCAAACAAAGTCACCAACAACCTCTCTCTCTCTCTCTCTCTCTCTCTCTCTCTCTCTCTCTCTCTCACAGGTTCATTGTTACGGAGGCGATGAGGCGATGGAGGAGCCGATGACTGAGGTTCGACTCCAGACGTGAGTCAGACTTGCAGAGCATAATGACTTCATGAACCTAAAGCAGAAACAGCCATTGTTTCATTTCCCTTCACCTCTTATCGTATCCAATAACAACGTGTCACGCACAATAACCTGCGCACACACGACCTTTATGCAAAGGTGCAAGCTGGGCTGCATGGCGCTACATATAGAAATACACATGATGTCACATTGTATATGCATACTGTGTGAACTCAGTCACACATGAGACACACACACACACTCAGTCAGGCTCAGTTCCTCATATATCCATGTTTGTATGTTCGTACATTTATTATCAACACGAAGCGCTGCGTCGCATCAAATCACACCCATCAACAATCACCCACTTCACTGTGACCTTGACTTAACATCAAACTGAAATCCTCCCACCAAGATGTTCTCCTCAAACGAGCTTTTAAAGAAATAAGTGAAGTCTGGACTCACTTGGTCCTCACAAAGATGGAACACACACACTCACACACTCACACACACACACACACACACACACACACAGGACAAATGGATGTAACACCACCGCCTGTGAATCTCGAAGATTGCAGCTTCTCGGTGACTCACCGCTCAATACAGAGAGAGAAAACTGTAATTCACTGAGGCAGTTTCAGCCTGACATGGACACAGGTCTGTTTATAGCTGGAATCAGCAGGAATATATGGAGGAGAGCGTCCACTCTTTAAAGACATCTCTGCCTCTTTTCTGCACACACAGGGCAATTGTTTCTTGGTTCTTTAGTCTGAAGGAGTCAGCAGTACTCCTGATGATCGTCTTATCAGTGAGATTTATTTTTCACTGCATCAAATACAAACATGGATCAAATATCCTTTAAATCTACTGATTGCTAAAATCTAAACTTTCCTTTATTTATTTTCTTCCCAACACATGAAAGTGTGTTACAGCTCGAAAAGAATCTTGTTTTTTGTTTTTAAAGGAGGAAGTTTGTTGTTTCTTTTCCCTTTGTGTTTGATTCATAAAACAACTTTAACTGTAGAAAATGAAGTCATGGTGAAACGTCGCCTATAAACTCCAAAAACATATATTTGTGCAATTCAGCAGTTTCTAAGAATGCAGCAGTGTTCATTGAAAGCTTTAACCTCCGGTGTTGAAAAATGAAGCAGATACAGAAGGGTAAAAAAAACCCTGCAGTTTGAGTGAAGAGTCTGCATGATGCTTTCTGCAGAAGTGCCAGAAGTCACCGCCGGTCCGAAAGGCCGTTTCTACAGCAGAAACTGAACATGTCTACAGCCTGGTTAAAAAAAAATAAATAAAAAAAAACCCGACATGCATCAACTCTGAAAAAGTCTAAAACAGTCAAATCACTTTGTTGTTGAGTGCTGATGAAACTTTGATCCCTCACAGCTTTTAGGAACACACATATTCAAATGTAAGGAGCTGCCAGTAAAGACTTGGAGAAAGGTAGAGTCACACTGAAGCGTCGTTATCGTCGTACTGCAGAGCTGGACTGAATGCTCCAGTTTGCTGAACTCCACTTGTGCTTGAAATAAATCTGAACATCCCATGAAAGTAAAACTCCAACCATCCTCTGTGTGCCCGTACCTGATCATACATCACTGTAATAATCAGGTGAGCTGTTGGTAATAGCAGCTATGGGCCCTGGTGAGCTGCTATATATAAACCTCAGAGGTGAGCAGTCAAGCGTAGAGGGCGAGAGACAATGTTCCCTCAGAGAGAGAGAGAGAGAGAGAGAGAGAGAGGGAGTTATGTCCTTGCTCCTCTCAAGAACATGCTGGAGCAGCCGTTCTCACATGCAAGCAGTAAAGCAGTGTACCTGCACATGAGCCTGATGTTTGTTCTCGCCCAGCTCTTTATTCTTTGTCCATCACACACACACACACACACACACACACACACACACACTGCTCTATCTGGTGCATGGAGGTTGTGAATATAAGGTTCCCTGTAATGCACGGTGTAACAATGGAAAGGACGCTACTGTAACACTCTGTCAGAGGTAAACACACGCAGTACAATCATCCAGTTACATGCACGCATCCTACATCATGTCCTTCATGTCGCTGATCAGCTGCACAGCTTGTGAAACCGGACAGAGTGAAGACGGCGAGTGATCAGAGCTGCTCTCTCCTCACGTCTGTTGGAGGAGAAGTGGATGAGCGATGCAGAGTTAGGATGAACAGCTCTCGGCCAAAGGAAGGCGGCTCTCTTCAGGAGTGGAAGAAAGAGTTGGAAGAGATTAGATAAAATCTTGACTTTCTCTGCACACATGACCAACTCGAGTGAAGCCTTCGGAACGACCTGAAAAAACAAGACTTTGTTTGGGAGAATCAGGCCGAAAATCAGCTGATTATCATGTCACGTGTTCCCCACCTTATATGTGTCAGAGTGTTATAAAACACTTTAAAGTGACTTTCTTACTCCAGTGTTTTTATGGTTTGATGTCTTTTTTTTATTGCATAGGAATTTGTCTTGGTGTGCTGGTACTTAAATAACATTGAATATGAGGGCAGTTCTCTGCTATATTAAAAAATACATACCAATCTATTATTGACAAAGCTGCGCCCGCTTCCAGTATGCATTAAGCTGAACAGAGCAGACTGACCTGGACAGGAAGTCAGACTCGAGGACGCCTAGAGCATCCAGCCCATTTAAAAAAAAAAAAAAAAAACCCAACATAAACAGACCAATGACAACGTAAAGTCTAAAAAGGCACCAAATGAAGAACAACTTAACCTCAGACAGACAAACTTACCCGATGTGTGTATGATTTTGTAAACGTGAGAATCCAGTTCCTTTGAGCTGCACTGTGCTTCAGAAACAGATCCCGTCTGGGGTGCACGCTGTCGGACAGAGCTTGACCACGGACCGCAGACCGAACAAGGTTACCGTTATTTATCATGTTTCGTAATCTTTATTTAGAGCGAGTGACCGTTTTCATATCTGCAGCAGTCAGGTGTAGATGTACTCTCTGAGCTCAGCTGTGGTGTGGGTCCAGTCTATGACTGTCATGTACAGTCAGCCTTACATTAGTCTTTGTGTGATCACTTCCTGATCTGACTTCTCACTTTTAAAGCGGGGCCTCTGTCCCATTTCGGATGGTTGGTGCCGAACAAACAAATACAAGTGGATGCAAAGTTTAGTATGCATAATTTATTATTTCTCACAACAAGCACACGTCATGAAGCCTGGTACCTCCTCTCACACACCGACGTACAACAAAAGCAAAGGTACACCGAGCAGCGTGACAAGCTGAACGTCCAAAACACCTGACTGCACAGAGTGCTGAGTTCTGATTCATCTTATGGCTTCATCACATTTGAACACTGGACTTCCTGTCTGTCACTATGAACTCACTGTGTCACACATGAGTTCTCTTTGCCTCCACTGAAGGAATCATTATCACAGTAGATCTAAATAAAGAACAGGGACGTCGGCATGTAAAAACAGACAGATTGTTGAAATGTTATCACCACTTTGGATCGCACATGAAGACTGAGGAATCCATTTAACATAACACGCTTTTAGAAATGTGAGATGCCTTTGTTATCACAGCTGTGTTCAGTCTGAAACAGATTTGTTTTTTATGCACGCTACTCAAACCTCTGCTTCAGGATACGTCACTGAGTTTTTGTCTTTGGGGGACTTGTTTATAAAGTTGTTGACACGAACATTTTTAAGAATTCAGTCTTTTTTTTTCCTTCAAGCCTCGACTTCCCTCACGTTGTCATGACAGCAGAAAGTCGGCAGCATAAAGAGAAATATGACAGCAAGCCATCCATTTAAATGAGCTCAGTTTATCCAATGTTTCAAACAGTCAGTGTGTTCTGACCTCTGGATCTGGATTTCCGTGGAAATCCTGGAAAGTCTTCAGGATGACTTGAGGACATGTTGACTTTACAGGAAATACGTTTTTATATCCACGAGTTGATTTGTGTCCCCGATGTAACGAAACATGTTAGCAGCAAACAAAGACTGAATAAACTAAGGCAGAAGGAAGGTTACGTGTGAGAGTTTGTGTTGTACAGTGTGTGTTACTAGAAACAGAAACAATTCAAACACGACGCACTGTATGTAGTTCTGACTGAAGTTAAAAAGGCATCCGTCTGGATAAGAATGTAAACAGTATCAGGTGAACTGTGCAGCAGTCATCAGAGTCCTAGCGTGAAGTTGAATCCCTCCACACGTCTCTATGTTCCCACATCTAAAGTAGTTTGAATGCACTTTGACTGTCTTCCTGTTGCACGAGGCGCTCAACGTAATGTCGTCAACATAACGGATAATCTGGACTTTGAAATCATGCAGGCGTGCAGTCGGAGGCTTTGGTTCGGGCTTTCTTTGTCAGCTCAGTTGAATCATTATTTGGCCGTCTGCTGTAACAATGAAGAAAGAACTCTAAACCTTTCTTGCCAGCACATCTACACACTGAGGTACTTAATGAGACTTCATTATTTCCACCAAAAACATCAAATACAGTAAACACATTTCCAAGCATTACAAAATGTTCTGACCTGTATTCTACAATCATTTTTGTTAGCCCTCCCTTCTTCTTTCCTACTCCAAAGTGATGCATTGGATTAGACAAACTCTGCTGCCCTGCATCCTTCCTTTTGTCCTGTTGGGTGTCCATGCAGTCTGAATGCAAAGGCGTCTCCTCTCAGACCACTCAGCCATGCAAAAGAGGGTCTGCTGAAACATTTAGAAATGTGTTTTTATTCATCCAAAATAAGTTCTGACTTCTTTTTAGAGACCATCCACACATCTCGGTTGTTGTGATTTCTCACACCCTTGTTAACAGCGTCAGCTGCCAGGTGGTGTGTTGAATCCAGCACTTTGTTCAGGACTGTGAGATTTTAACCTCTGCAGGATGGACTCAATCTGGTGCACATATCAAGGCTTCACTGGATCCACTGATCCTTCATGTTACCAGCAGCAGGTCAGATGAGCATTCTTCACAAGTGACAAAATGGATGCATTTGGTCATTAGCACTGCTTGCTAACGTTGCACTGCATTCTGATATTAGCGTTGCAGTGCAGCCTTTCATTGGCTGTCAAACTACAGCTTGATGTAATGAAAGTGAAACTGTTGGCAGTCTCAGATGTTCTTAATGGTACCCCTCTGGTTTTAAACACGAGCTCCAGCAGCCGTAAACTCTTTTTTGCCTGACGAGAGGTAAGAATCTAACAACAGCTAAGTAGTCCATTAAGGTCTCCTCGGTGTGTTAGCATGTCAACCTCACAGCAGCTGCTAGCTTGGCTACAGACAACACTGTCTGTCTGCTGTATTTCATCTCTCTCATTCTCATTCTGGCTTGTTGATTAGCCGTTTAGCGCAAACCTTACACCCATCATCTGATGTCAGCCTGCCAGGTTTGAAGATGCCCCGCCCCCGTCAGTGTCAGGAGTCTCCTCCATCACAGCGCTGAGCTGTTTGAACCTCCCACACATGACTAAAGGTCACTTCTTAACACTGAGGATGGTCATCTGTAGACACTCCTCCTTCAGAGCCACCAGTTCAGTCTTATAGCTGCTTGTCTTGCCTCCGTCAGCGTACACACAAGGCTGCTTTTTTGCTGCAAGAGGCGTTTCCATAGTGACTGAACCAGCGTTGAGTATGTCGGCGTGCGATGGCGAGGAAGAGGAGCGCCTGTGGCAGGCTGCAGACAGTAAAGCAGAGAGAGCTCGGCCAACATCATGCCGAGCCCCCTCGTTGACAAAACAGTAGAGAATCGGGTCAGCGACACAGTTGAGGCTGGTCAGCGCTAAAGACACATGGTACGCCGCAAACAAGCTCTCCTCTGAGCCACAGTCGCACGGTTTATTCAGAAACATGACACTCCGCACCAAGAGGAGGATGTGGTATGGTCCAAAGCAGAGCAAAACAATCAGAATCAGACTCAATGCCAGACGCTGGATTTTTGCCTTTTCCTGGCGCTCTGTGGAGACGTTGCAGCGTATTGCTGACAGGATCCCACGGTAGGCAACGAGCATGGCAGTCCATGGAGCGAGGAAGCCCAGGAAAGTCCTGTAGAGGTTCATGCCGGCCACCCAGTCCTGCATGGGATACTTCTCGAAGCAGAAGGTGTGGTTGAAGCGATCCTGGAAGAGCTCGTCGTGGAAGAGTGGAGCAGAGTTGGCAACGATCTCGATGGTCCACACCATGGCACTGACCAGGACAGCTGCAGGAACACCAGCACAGAGACATATTTAGCTTTCCAGTCCTTTTTAAAGTTAGTGCTTCATGAACTAGAGACATCTAGACACAGCTCGTAGGTACTGGGCCATTTACTGACATCATTATGAATTTCTTTAAACCGTGAATGAATATGAACATTGAGTATTTTGTGCAGAATTCTGAGCCATGAGGAAACAGTGCAAACAGAATTTCTGACGTCGTCATGAACAGTTTCCATCCAGTTATTTTCCATTTCTTTCGGGGTTAGCCAGATGTGGTTGAACTTGTTTTATGACTGTGGTTACATATGTATCATACTGTCTTAAGAAAATCTGAAGACACGGAAGAGTTCTTATCTCATAAACTAGATTCCCTGATGTGTCTGGAAAAGACAGATATGAACCTCTCCGATATCAGAACTTATCGTCAAATGTGGAATATTTATGAATAATTTAGATCAGCCACGTGTCAAGCATGAACCTGTGAAATTGGAACTTCCCTTTTCCTCATTAAAAGACAGTAAGGTCCCTTTAAAGTGGCTCATCTGACGTATATTTACATCTTTTATTGAGCTTCCTAAGAATGCATCAGGGATTTGATTCTAAGTGTTCGATGCCTGAATTTGATGCCATCCATCATTAATACCAGCCGATTTGAGGTGCATGTTATTTCTGAACACCTCCTCATCCTTGACGCTACACACCTGTCTTGATTCGTCGGACCTTGGCGAAGCGCAGAGGATAAGCCACAGCCAGGTACCTGTCCAGCGAGATACAGCAGAGGAAGGCGATGCTGACGTAGATGTTGGTGTAGAAGATGAAGCCGAACAGTTTGCAGCTCTCCTGGCCGTGGATCCAGTCATCGTGGTGCAGGAAGTAGTCGATCCACAGTGGAAGAGTGCTGATGTAGAGGAGGTCGGCCACTGAGAGGTTGATCAGGTAGATGCCCAGCTCGTTGCGTTGGCGAACCTGAGGACGTAACGTGAAGGAGGGGGGGGAGTCAGGAGTGAGAGATAGAAGAGGGATGAACATCAGACTCTTTCTTTGTTTCCTTCAAAAGCTCAGCTCAGACGACTTGATCACGTTTCAGATGTCTCATACAGCAACAATATCAAAGGTACAATCGTTCCACCTGTTGATGAGTCGCCACAACTATAGCAGGCACTTCTGTTTCCAATGCAGTATTGATGTCATTAGGCGAATATTCAGGCCGAACCGTCCGGGTAGGTTCATGTTTTTGATTCACCGCAGAATTGTCTGAGGACTACAATGACCAGAGTGCATTTGTGACCCCTCCCTCCCTCAGACACGGTGGGTCTATGACAGGGCTAGAAAATAGATGTCGGAGTGTTGACCTTGATGTAAGCAGAATATGAATGTCACGTCGTACTGTCGCTCACTTTTAATGATGTTTTTTCGTGGTTCATGAAAAAGTTTGTGATCTCACTTGAATGAAAAGTCAATAACAGTTCCTGCAGCTGCTGCCAAAGCAAACGGAGAGTCTGTGAGAAACCCTGAAGATGTTTGATGTTGTCTGGGAAAATATCCTCTGACACTGCTGACAACATGCAGGTCAGTCAGCACAGCACACGAGGGAAATCCCTCCTTACACGCCCCGTCGAGCACTTTACCTCGACGTGCAGAGACAAGTGTAACTTTCCTCCGCCGCGCTCCGGGTGTAAAAATGATGTCAGTGAATGACCTGGAAGAATCTGTGTTTAACAGAAAAATACGAGCAGGATCTTCAAGCAGAGAGTGAGGGTGCCACCGTTTTCTATTTGTTGCCTCAGGATCCTCAGAACTTACAGCTTGTCTCCACCTTTCAGACTCTTTAATGTGGAGCTGCTTGTTTGGTTTCCTGCACACAGCCGGTCTTTCTTTAAGTCTTTATTGGACCAAAAAGTCAGGGCAGTTTCTGCGTGTCATCGTCGTGTCGTGTTTGTCTGGGTGCTTTTTAAACCCTTTCTGAGCAAGGGTTTATTATGTGCACTGAGTTGAGTGTTTTGCATCTTGTCATAAATATTTTAAGGTAGCTTAATGTTATTATTGTTTTTTTTACAATCCTTATATTTCTCAAACTTTTAATAATCAGAGTTTTCTTTTCTTTTCCTTTTTTTACCAACTTGGGAAATAATTGAAATTTAATGTTGACATTTAGTTTTCAGAACAGTATCGACATGCAGGTTTTGGACTACAGTTTTAGAGTTACGTATTACAGGCAAACACTGTGTGTGTGTGTGTGTGTGTGTGTGTGTGTGTGTGTGTGTGTGTGTGTGTGTGCGTGTGTGTTCGTGTCCCTCACCTGCATGTAGGCAGCCCACAGGGCCATGCAGTTAGTGGGCAGCCCCAGAACGATGACGATGATGTAGAGCGTGGGCTGGAAGAACTGATCCACCTTACTGTCCACATCACAGAACGAGATGTTGCACATTGTCCTGTGTGAAGCACTCTGAGTGTGTGTGTGTGTGTGTGTGTGTTCAGCTACCCTCAGCTCTGAGTGTCCCTCAGTAGCTTCACTATGTACCAGCAGTTTGACAGTGACATGCCGACTCCAGCTTCCTGCTCGACCATCACGCGGCCGTCCAACGTGGAGCAGCAGAAGAACACGGGACTCTGCTTTCTACAGCATTTCATGATTCCTGTTCATCACACGGTCCCGCTCACCGCTTGGTGTGTCATAATCCTCCCCCATGCTTGAAAGCGTCCCTCAGCATGGAGGAAAAGGAGGAGTAGAAAGGACGGATAAAATGTGGTGAAATGAAGGCTGCCTTATCGACACAGTGCCAGGCCTCCTGCGCCTCATCAATCTTTTAGAGATCACAGGTCTGCCAGGTCTACTGCCAGAAGGAGGCGCTGAACATCTGGGTGTGTCTCAAGGTCCTGATGACACACAAACCT
This sequence comes from Symphodus melops, assembly GCF_947650265.1. NCBI lineage: Eukaryota > Metazoa > Chordata > Actinopteri > Labriformes > Labridae > Symphodus > Symphodus melops. The sequence goes on from NC_136700.1 coordinate 2,443,178, forward strand.
CCTCTGGGATGTTTGCACTCAAACAGCCGAGTGACTTTACACAGCTTCAGCACGGTGGAGCCCACAGGCTGTCCGTGTCATCTGAAAAAGAAGAGAGGCGGGGAGAGAGAGTTCAGTCTCGACCTTTATATTATAATAAATCCTGTAAAAAAAAAAAAAAAAAAAAAGGACACTAATTAAAGACGCACAGATTCCAATGGCCATTTCTGATTACTTCCTGTTTAATTAGTGCTGGAAGTGTTTATACATTTGTAAAATGCTCCAATCATTTATTTACATAAAAGCCCGTCTGGGGACGAGACAAATTAGCGTCCGCTGTAAACACGACGAGACTTCCATCGGATTGTTTTCAGTGTGTCTGTGTATTTGTCATTATCAAATAAAATAAACAATCCTTTTAATAAAGATATTTTTATTATGTTTCACTGACGTGCATTTATGTTACGGTCTACACAAACTAATAAAACTAGAAGATTCACATAAATACAAAACAGTGGAGACTTCAACGCTTAAAAAACCTTTGAAAAAAACCTAAAAAGTACGAAAACTAAAAAAGGAAGAAATTAAATCTTTGGCTGCCACCCTAACAAACCTTTAATTTTCACTTAAAACGAAGCCTGCAGCATTATACACACGACACCAAGTATCTTTGAGTTCTAGTTTTTAAAAAGGAAAACAATCTTCATTTTGATAATTGTAAGTCAATGCAGTTGAAAACGTATTGATGCGTTATCTAACACCACGAGGCAGGAAGGCAGAAACAGAGCGTGCAGGTTCATGTCACTTCATTCTGCATGATGTCTCCTCACTCTGCCAGCACCACGCCGTGTTCCAGGTTCACTCCCTGCGTTTAATCAAAGTGAACTCAGACTGTCCTGCATGAACACACCCTGATCTCAAACAGTCAGAACCCACTCCTTGACATGGATTGAAATGTGCTGCCTCAGTGGACTGAGACTGAGAGGAAATGGAAGCAGATGGGAAGAGTAGTGCAGTGAAGCAGCACAAGTTTATCAGGGTGACATTCTGACATCTGGTATGCTAACACGGAGCATGCTGACATGTGCATGCAGGAGAAGTCCTTCCATAGGTTGCACACACAGAGAGTCCAGGTCAGGAGATATGATGAGCATTATGTAAGCCTTCGTATAAACCTGACCTGAATATACATGCACAGTACAGATGGAGAGAGAGAACTGTTTCTGTTTCCCTCTCAGACTTCTCCATCGAGCTCTGATTCTGTTTATACATCTTGGACTGATTTCATATTTTTGCATACGGATGACAGGAATCCACATGTGCTTTCAATCTCTCCACTCAAACATGTTCTTGTGAACTATGAACTGCCTTCGTCCAGACTTTATGTATGTTTCAGCTTCTTTTCATTCCTCTTAGATCGATAGATTTCACCAGAAAGCTGTGAGGGTTTTTCTTTTTGCTGCCTGAGGGGAGAACTGGAGTGTGCAGCTTTTACACATTTTAGTAAAATATTTCCCACAGATGAATCCTGGATTGTATCTGGATATTTATAATCAAATCAATTGAGTCCTGCTCACACCCACCAAAGATTATTTCTCATTGTGTCAGAAGTACAAAAAGGTTAAAGTCATCAGAATAACTCGTGTGGAGGTTACAAAAGTTAACCAGAAAAATCATCTCTGTAGACACTTTGTGAACCCTGAACATGCAGAGCAGCTTGTGTACGAACCATGTGTGTAAGATGAACTACATATGTTATCAACAGTAGCTCATTTAGTCTGTGAAATGTTTGTCACGGTCTACCTGAGGGGAACAAAAGGTCAATCTGCCTACCTCCTTCCTGTATCTATGTGAATGACCGAGGCTCTTCACAGAGACTGGGATCGTACTGGGCAGAGTCCTCCATGACCAGGCTTTTATTCTGGAAGTAAATGTTCACTTCCTGGTTTAAAAGTCCTGACAAAAAAAAGACCTCAGAGAGGTCTGTGAGCACACAAAGAAACAGTTTACAGGTCAGTGAAGGAAACAGCTTCAGCAGCCTGAGATAATGTGACAGTCAGTGGTGTGGAAGAGCGGCTCAGGACCGAGCTAACACACACACACACACACACACACACACACACACACGCACACACACGTGAGGACATTTCTATGGTGATCTTGTCAAATAAATCCTTGTTGGGGGAAACACACACACGTTGTTAAGATGACTTGGGTCACACCTCTGCTATAATCTGTTCTCATACACATCTAGTACACAGACCTCTTTGTGTTCCTTAACTTTACTAAAGTTACCGCCAGCCACCTAAAAAAAAAAAAAAAAAAAAAGTAAATGCAGCATCTCCGGTCAGCTCACAGGGAAACAGTGTGGAGAGACACATTAATGCATCCCAGGCTCCCATTGGCCGTCATCCGATGACACTACAGCTTTAATAAACTCACTTCATTGTCACTTCTCAAATTGCTCGTCTCATTGTGAACAAAGCAAGATGAAACAATGCACAGTCTGAATCACTTTTAACAGCTTTACAAACGTCCGTATGTCCACAGAGAAACAGGAAGTGCATCGTCAAAAAGTTATAAGAAAGTTCTGACACATTTTCAGAACACTTTTAAAGTTTCCAGCTGCTCCAGCCGACAGTTTCATTTCTGCTTCGTCGTCACTTTGAAAGAATCACACGTCTCAGCCAATCAGTGCTCAGGTATAAGCACAATGAATACATGGATCATCTGCATCCATCTGCAGGCAGGACAGTCACCTCTGAGGCTCTTCATGCTCCGGGCTGTTTCTGTGCTCAGACGGCTTCATCCACATCTCTGCATTTTCATCATTTCATTTCATGTCTAAGACGAGAGCACATCTGTAAAAACGTCACTTTCATGGAATCATCTTGTGTTGCATAAAGTGATGACCTGCACGGATGTACTGTAACCGGAGCTTTGAGGCCACAATTCACAGCTGGGAGGCTGCTCAAAAGGTTTATTAGTAATAAGGAATTAGGAATGTGTGTGTGTGTGTGTGTGTGTGTGTGTGTGTGTGTGTGTGTGTGTGTGTGTGTACATTATGGGGCCTATATCAACTTGCTCTGTGCTGTCCGGTGCACTGCGGCTGCGTCTGATCTGCTGCCAGAGGACATTAGGTCGAGGCAGCCGAGCAGACCTCATGCTGGCTGTCAACACACACACACACACACACACACACACACACACACACACACACACACAAACACACTTTCTCTCTCTGACATACCACACACACACACACATACATCCAAACATGTACAAATATCGAGCTACAGCACAAAATGTCAGACACGCTCTGTCCTTAATTCATAACGTTGTTGACAGCGGTTTTCTTTTTGCTGATTGGTTGTTTACACTTTTTGCTCTCGTGACCTCGATGTGGTTTTTTTGTTTTTTTTTATTTCCCCAAATGATGGTGAAAAGGGAAGAGGGCCCAAACAAGAGTGTGACCTCTGCCTTAGAAAAAGGAAACTTCAGGTTCACTAATGAAGTCTTTCACCCTCTAAGGAAGAAGTGTGTGTGTGTGTGTGTGTGTGTGTGTGTGTGTGTGTGTGTGTGTGTGTGTGTGTGGGCGCGTGTCCGACATTAAGAGGAAAGACATTTTTAAAAAGAAGGATCCAGTCCTCACTTCTCTGAAGGCCAGTTGTGGTGTTTGAACTTTATCTCATGTTATAATACAGCCAATATTTCCACACGTTTGTATAGAGATCTGAAGTCAGTTTAGCAGGTTGTTTTTATTTTTGTGTCTGAACATCATATGAAACGTTGGTGACACGATGAGTAAACTATTCTGAGCCAACACCTTTTGAGTTGTTTTCCTGAAAGGCTTCCTGTCAGAGAGCTCGTTCTCTTTGACCCTGGAGGCCACCGTCGGTGTTTTGTGTGAAACCAAAAGTTAGCGATGACAAATGAGCTTTTCCCAAAACCATCTTTCCCTCAACATGGCCGAAGAGTTTTTTGGGTTTTTAAACCAAACCAAAGGCTGAGCAGGCGATCTTGGTTTGGGTTGGAAAAATGAGTCAATGTTGACTTTTGGTTTCACACAGGACACACTCATCCTGGTCTCTAGTTTCAACCATCCAACCTACGAGCATGTACTTCAAATCAAATCACTTCTTAGAGCGTTTGTTACACTTCCAATCGAAATCGATGATTTTTCTAAAGTTGTGCTGAATTACTAAAAATATTTGCGTCCATGAACATGAGTCCGATTATTTTATCTTTCCATAAACGGCTGTGAGATCCCGAGGCAGCGGGTCAGTGGAGGTTCCCGGGGCCTCTGGTGCGAGCGTGCAGCGCCCCAAACCTTGGTACGCCAACATATCCAAGTATTTAGTCGACCTTGACTTCTGCATGATTCAAAACACATAATTACCTAAGTATTGGGGGCCTCAGACTTCCACTTTTACTTCTCAAAATATCAAAATAGGTCGATATAGATTCAATCGAAGACGACAGCCTGCACACTTGCTTAAATGTCTCAAACGGTTTGGACCCGAGGTCTTCTTCAGGTGTGACAGCTTTAATGACCTGGACGTCTCCAATAAGAACAGGTTCCAAGGTTTGAAGCTGATCAGAGGGAACAGTTCAGCTCGGGGTTAGACGCTCATGAGAGTGGATGTACCAACCTGTGTGTTTGTCTCCGACTGTGTGTTTTTGTGTTTTGGCAGTGACTTCCTGGCTGTTTGCCGGACATTCTTGTTGACGGGCAAACAGTGGAAGCAGGAAGACAGTAATGCTACGCTATCAAACATGTCAACACACCTCTTACGCTTCACAATTGGGTCACATCCAGGACACACACACACACACACACACACACTGCGCTTTCATGCGAATGACAAAGGTGGTGAAACGGATCAAAACCAAAACAATGATTATCTTCAGCAGGCAGATGTGTGTTTAACCACAGACAGCAGACAGTGAGGTCACAGAGGACTTTAAAGGAAGGTTACGCACATTTAAAGGTCCCATATTATGCAAATGACACTTCACCATGTTTCTCAAACACTCGAACGTGTCTGTAGTCCGTCTACAAACCACACATCTGAGAAAAGTCCTTCCTCTCTTCGTCTTCTGCCTGCTTCACTTTTCAGAAAGCGTGTGCTCAAACAGGCCATTTGGAGATTTTCCCTTTGTGACATCACAAAGGGGATTAACCCCTCCCCCAGGGGCCGTTCTGCCTTCTCGCCGTAAACAACACAGAAACCGCCTGTTCTAATCAGAGCGTTTCATCAGCACGCTTAAAAACAGGATCAGAGAGGATTCTGAATGACTTGACGGACACGTTTCATGTTTCTGTGGTTTATTTAAACTGGTTGAGAAGGCGTAAAATATTTGACCTTTTAAGGCACGCATGATTTCCCAATTCAAATACTGCAATCAGAACCGACCCCGAGGTCACACAATCTTTGATACTTCAAAGCCTGAGGGTAAACAAACCAGGTTTTTTTTTTTTTTTTGGTTTGGCCTTTTGATCGTGATTCAATTACAGCGCCGTTCACATCGGGGGGGGGGTGGAGCCCCGTGGGTGTCATCAGGCCCACTCGTCATTTTCTTTGGCACACATCACAGTGTATATTTGTAATTGGTTTGTTTTGAACTAAATACTTTAAAGGAACAAAATGTCAGTCTCACGGAGTCACATCGTCAGTCTCGTGCTTTTTGATAAGCTGAGTATTGGCAGAAAAGCAAAGATTCCAGTGAGTACAATTTGAGCGAAATGTCTTTGACCAGATCAAGTCCCTGTTGTCCTTTTTTACAGTCTATAAGGAACAATACGGACCTGGACTTGACAGCTTGACGTCTCAAAAGCTGAGCTGATGACGGAGATGGAATCTGTGGCGAGAGAAAGGAGCCACAGGTCGGACTCAAACCCGGGCCGTCTGTGTTTGAACAAACACTCGCCACAGTTTGTTTCAATCTTAACATCTAAACCAACAGATGAAGTAGTCTTAAGGTTGGAAAACACTAAACTTCAAACTGTGACTAAATCTCACATCCTCTTAGAATTCAAAGACCTTTCAGTGTCGCCTCACGATCAGAGCACTCCACCAGTAATCCACTGGGTGACACTGGGTGACACTGGGGGCTGTAATTGCCCACAAATGATAAGATAACGAGTTCTCTGCAAATGTGCAAACTGAAGTTTAATTCAGAACCAAATATAGTAAACGGTTGTGGGAAGGAATTAAATGCTCATTTATAAGAAGGAGCTTTTATTAGATTCCAAGTCAATCAGAGTCTGAGAACTTTCACTTCCTGAATTAAATGAATTTAAGGACACTGACCCCGACCCCGGCACCAGCTAGTAAAACATATAATGTACACCAGAGACCCGGACGCTGCTACATTCCCACCATCGATGGATGCTGTTTTCTGTCAGAAGCATCAACAACAGCCGAGCTCCCTCTTCTCAGCAGTGTGCAGAAACACATGCACGTCAACTGGTCGTTGTTAAAGTCGAGTCCCCGAGTCACAAGTGTCCAAAGTCAAAGACGTACCTCAAGGTCACCAAGTGGACTCGTGACCATGTTCTCTAGTCATTCCTCGAGTCAGATTAACTTGTCCGGTTGATCTTGGATTAAAGGAAGATGTTTCAGTATCCAACATTTTTAAGGCTGCAGTGTGTTTTGTTTTCATCATGAAAATAATCCTCATAAGCACGACAGGAAGTGACGCTTCAGGACTGAAGTCAACATTAAGTTACAAGACGACCGGGAGCAACATGAGTCTGATGGGATCCAGAATCTCATGACACCGGTACATGTTGTATAAAGTCGCCTTTTTAAAGAGTTTGAACCCGAACAAGGTGTCGACTCCTCGCGTCACTTCTGTGTGAAGAAAACCAGAAACACTAAGTCGGCACAGCAGTGATGGGAGCAGATTACGTGTTGTGCTATTTCTCTTTTAGAGAGCAGATACACGGAGGTGAACAACAGGGACAGGAAGCTGCACGGTAATCATTTCCACATGTACTGTACGCAGAATCGAAAAGAAATAGATGAGTTAAATCAGATTAAGGGGCCCAACATGTCACCTGTGTAATAAAGTGCAGCCTTTGTTTAGACTCAGTGAAAACAGTCAGATAAAAAGGTGAAGCAGCTTTCTGCTCAGTTTCATGTTGTCAGTGAAACGTAAAGATGAGTCAGTAAGAACCCTCATCTAGTTCGTTTCAGCCACTGTCTCTTTAAGACCCCCCTTTCCCACATGCTTACTCTCTTCTGATTGGCCAGCTCTCTGAAAGCCTATCAGAACGCTGCAGGGCTGCCGACGTAAGCAGCTCAACCGGCCTACGAAAAAGGCTTGAAGCCGTCTCATGAAAAGTCTGACTGAACTCTCGCGTGATTAGCGCCCTCTGCAGACTTAGCCTGGGATTACTCCAACATACGTGTCTCTCGTGATCGGAAACTTTGCCCACTTTTAGTTTTGGCATCCAACACTGTTCCGATGGCGGGCAGCACAGCAGATCTCAGGCTTTTATTTTGAGCTCTTATCGAAGGTAGAAAGATGTGTGATGATAAAGTTATAATTGTCAGCAGCAACAAGGACAGTATCTGAAGCGTCTCCGAGGACAGGAAACGACCCTGAAGGCCCCGACTGTCGTAAAGAGTTGTATACAGGAAGCAGGACAGAACAGTGTCAGCTCTCATAAGTGTGGTGGGAATATCCCTGGAATCATTCTGCTGAAACCCCACATCAATAAACGGAGACACGCGGGGCGGGGGGGGGGGGGGCTTCATGACGGTGCAGACTGAGTGACTGGGTCAGGCTGAACTGAGCATGTTTGTGTGTGTTTATATATTTGTGTTCTTGTTTTTCTATCTTTGTGAGGATTAGGCTGCAGACTTTGGAGACGGGACATTTTTGGAAAGTTATGAGTTTTCATTTCCACATTTTGGAGAATATAATTGAACGACCGATATGTGACTCTAACACCTAGTGTTTAAAATAGGTACTGCAGGCTGACTTTAGGATTTTGCCCCTCCTCCTCCTCAGAGCCAGTGTGCACGCAGGTTGTCATGTCGCAGACACTAATGCTTCACTTTATCTCCTTCCTCTCCACTAAAAGCTGCGTCCGAGCATGCATGACAGCCTCCGTCTGGCTCATGCTTGTTGTTTGTTTTTATTTTCCCCCCTGAGGGGGGCTCGTGGAAGTCTGCACTGCTTTGACGCTTCTTACCTTAATTCTCTCGAGCGCTACAACAAACTGAACGCACCAATGAACACTCTCCGCCGAGCTCTGAGAGACGCTCCTCCCCAGACAACGTCTAACGTCCAACGGGAAACGTTAACTTCATGTTGTTGTCACATTTAACTTGTAAATCAAATCTCACGCAGGGAACGACACGCTGAACGAGATCCTGCCACATGTTGAGTTGCTCTCACTTAATGATCATTTTGGGGGTGAATTGGGTCTGAGGCTCCTTCAGACTGAAGCCTAAAAAAATAAAATCTAAAATGTTGCCGGTGTTACAAAAGGATGATGAAGCTTAATACACAGAGAGGGATATCTCTCACTCCATCAGTAATCAGCTGCAGCCTGTCTCTGTTCAAACAAGATTTCATGCAGCACACTTGCACACACGGCTCCCCAGCGACTGTTTGTTGATAGTGTTTGTCGCCGGCAGCTTGCCTGAGCTGATATATTCCTGTGACAGTTCCGCTCGTTTTGCAGATGTGAACACGACATCTGTGGCGAGCTCAGGCGTATCAGCTGTTTAAGGCGGAAGGCGGCCAGCGCCTGTAACACCAGCTCTCGTGTGACACACAGAGAGACGACAAGCCAACGAGGCGCCGAGATGCTCTTCTGACAGAGCTGCTGTGAAAAGTTCATTACAATTAAACAACATTTCTCTTGGAGGATTAATACAGTAATCTGAATTTCTCTTTTTGGGGGTGAAAGTGTGGAGCTGTGAACGCGTCTTTAAAAGTGCACCGTGCAGTTTCACATCGAAGGCCAGATGAGACGCATACAGCCTGAAGTGCTTCCCTGCAGATGTAAACTACGGAAGCCCGAGAGGAGCGGAGCAGTAAGTTAAAGAGGACGTCTCGACCTTCATTTGTGAAAGTGTTCACAAACGGGATTTATTGATGAAATGGATTCTGTTCTGCTCGGGCTCTTCCCTGTAAGAGAAGGTAAAGGTCTAACTCTGCAGCTCCAGGTCAGCTCGACCTCTTGTCGGTGCTTGATTAAAGGTCAAGAGGTCGTGACAGTCGCACACATCCATCAACGTGAGACTACAGGCTAATTATTTTAAATCCGCCTTGTGTGACTTTGAACTGGACCCGGTTCATTCATCTCAATGTCTGTTAATGAGGTAATGTGTGAGGGAAGTTTGATAGTCCCTGCTGAGAGTCCAATTATGTCACTGAGTGTTGATGATTTCCTCTGCTTCAGTATATCCGTGATGAGTCCCGTACCTGGTTTCACGTCTCTGCTGCTGACAGACAGTTGTCAGCAGCAGTGCAGCTGCTGCTCAGGGTCACAGTTATTGCTACCATCCATCAAAGCCGTAATCCTTTTACAGGTGAGTCACAACAGACAGTGACTTCAGATGAGATTACGCAGAAGATGATTGGGTATATCTGGACCAAACAACCAGACGGGATCATTAGAAAGGCTCGGTCTCCAGCAGCGTAATCACTTTTGGTAATATCTTTGGAAGCACATGCTCTACTATGGCATCTGACTTGAATGTCCCTGCAGATTGTGAGTCAGCACGGCGCAGCAGTCAGTGAGACCGGAACACGTCTGTCACACACTCTCACCTGTGTCGGGTTTGTGAGCATCAGCAGGAAGAGGTTGCACGCTGTGTCATACTGACCTGAAACAGAACGGTGACTGTCTCCCGTCTTCAAACTTTAAATATGAAGTAAACTGAATCAGATTCAGCACTGTTGGCCTTGGATGTTTTGGATTACAGAGAATGTGGTCTCTGGTTTCCAGAGGCGGACGCTAAACTCAGGAGCCGGAGGTTTTTAAAAAAAATCCTGAACCTGTATTGTTTGGCCTCTCTGGCTTGTTTGTTTTAATTCTGGACGCAGAAAGTCTTATATTACATCGTGTCACAACATCATTCACGAGATGTGATCTGTTTCTACACGCTTTGCAATACACACGAGCTAAAACATTTGAACTCAGATTCTTGCCTTCATATGAGGGGAATCACACGTCACATGATCCAAAGAGGCTCACTTAGCTGCAGCGCCACTAAACTCCCACGCCTCACATCTCACCTGAAGCTTCACTTTGCAAAGACATCACTGACTGTTGTACCCCAGAAGTGATTCCCAGTCTGTCCAGTGGCAGTATTAGAAAGTCCTGGAAGGACTGGTATGATAGATAAAATCCTTGTGAGATTTAGCCAATTAAATCAACGTCATTAATAAGCAGACTGGTCACATTAAGGACGCCCACGCAGCCTGAGCCTCCATTTGATAACTGTGACCATGACGCCTGTAACGCTGACGGCTTCCCATCTGTCATCCGCTCCTTCAGCCCAGTAAAACCCTAATTAGGACAGTGAATGTTCGCTCCGCTGACGCTACACACGAGCTGTGAGAAAGCTTTCTCACACACATTGTTCGTTCTGGGATGCAGAGATTCTGGCGACAGAATCAGAATTCATTTTCTCCTTTAATTAACTGATAGCACGGAAAACTCACAGCTGTTAAAGATGAAGCAATATTAACTTTTATCATCTGCTCAAGCGTGAACAGGCACGAAATCCAGAAAATGGAAGAATGAGTATTTGTTTAAATGGACGCGAGGAGACGGCTGGAGTAAACATCATGTGTTTGATTGAACACAGCGGCTGTGATTTGTGTCTAATGGCTTCTTATATACACAATACATGATGCATTCTTTTGGTGCTATCACACCTCAAAACTCAGGAACTCTTCCTGACATTTTCAGCACGAGCTCCAATGACTCCCAGCTCACCACTGAAAAAGTGAACCAATGCATGTCAGCTATAAGATCACTGTGAGTTCCGGTCAGGACAGGATGTGTTGTTGGAACAGCACAGAACGAACACGGCGACCGTCACCAAAAAAACATGTTCGACAAGACGACGGGGCTGCCGAGAGCTGCAGGAAAGAGAGAGAGAGAGAGAGAGAGAGAGAGAGAGAGAGAGAGACCTCCTGATAGCAGCTTCCAGCCGCTCATCAGCTGCTGAGCTGAATCATGAGACTGCAGCCCGAGGACCCACGCTGTCATCATGTGCCTGTCTCACCTGTGTGTGTGTGTGTGTGTGTGTGTGTGAGAGAGAGAGAGAGCAAGTTTCAGAGGCTGATTAATTAGGCCACCCACTTTAGACAACAGACTAAATCTGATGAAACTTAAACCCCCCAACAAAGAGTCAAATCTTTACACCAGTGAGATGAAAGGAAGGAAAGAGAAGTGCAGATCAGAAGGAAGTATCTGAAAATATAAAACCAAAGTTTCCTGACTCTGACTGAACATGAACAAACTGCAGAGACATGAAACATCCCAGAATGAGTCTGGAGTTATGTGACGAACAGATCAGGAGATTGAAGGAGGACTAGATGCATCAGAGAAGGACGTAATAAAAGAGTGTTGGAGAGAGAGGAGCCATGAAACATTTGGGGAGGGGTGGAGGGATGTCTGCAGGGACAGAACATGGATGAACCACTGTACATGTACATGTACGTCAGATTTTGGAGGGAGGGAGATTTAATAGTAATTATTCCAAACTGCTGGACTCCATTATTCGATAAAAGGACAAATAATAGGAAGTGAAGGAGGCAGACTTCCAACAAAGTGCTCCAGGTTGACGCTTCCGATTGTTGTGAGCGCAAAGCAGCGGACTTTGATGTCCTCGACGTTTCCTGCAGCACATCAGCAAAGACGGAGAAGAAAGACAGGAATAAAAACAGGACTTCACTTCCTTCCTGAACTTTCTTTGTACTGAAATGCATTTCCCAAAACTTTGCAGAATCATACCGAACCTGAGGCTAAAAATATTCTCCCTTCTTCTTCTTCTTCTTCATCGCATGAATCATTCAAGAAATATTTCAGGAATTTGAGGTGCAGTGTGAGACTGGTACTACAGACTGTATATTACTCTACCACACACACACACACACACACACACACACACACACACACACCCATATAGCTCCTTCATGCGTCTCTGTTCCTGTTTCTATATCAGGCTGCAGGAAGCCTAAACTTAATCAAGCTGCTCCATTTACTGTACACACCCGTGTTCTGTTTACAGCCACACACCGCCATGAAGCGAAACACGGAGAGGCGGATAAGTAAAAGCATGTTGATGGGACGGTTACTGGACACTTTATGAAGAGCTTTGATCCTTTGAGTATCTAAAATCTGTGACTGAACACACGAGTCCAGATTGTTGAGATTGAAGTCACGTTCGGCTCGAACGCTTCGGTCAGCGTCAAATTCTCAAAGCTCACAGAAAGAGCTGCAGACTGCACTGCAGCACTTACAGTGCGTCTGTCCTCTGCTGCTGTTCGATGGGCGCAGGTGAGCGTGAGACGGAGGAGACGGAGGAGACGGGTTAATGAGCTTTTTATGGAGCGATCGCTGCAGACCACAAAAACTGATTCTCCGTGAATTCCCCTAAACGGGCCTTAAAGAGGACACACTCTGGTTCACGTTAATATGTAAATGAGATGCAAATGTCGATGACTCATGGATGTGTGTCCCAAACACGGTATCAAGTATCACGTATATTTACAACCCTAACCGTTGTACTAATAATGGTAACATGAGAGCTGAAAACAAAGTGTTCCCAGTACACAGTTGTTACCTTTTCATCACGCCGAGTCGTCATGTTACCCTTCAGCCGGCGCTCTCGCTGCCATCAGTACAAAGTCAAAACCACCCAGCCGTCAAAACCCTACGTTAGCCAACTGTTTATAATCGACACGCGTTAACGCCGCTAAGCTTGGACAGACACTCATCAGCATGAGGGAGGAGACGAAATGATGAGGAGCCTGTCGTGGAAGAAAAGTACTGAGTCAAAGAAAAGAGGGAAAGACAAACGGCGGGAGGAGCGAGGCTGCAGGTACTTAATCCTGGCTGTTCATTTCATGCTCGGCTGGCCGTGCAGCCGTCCATGTTTCAAAGCCCTCATAGGCTCAGCCTGACACCCTGCAGGGAAAATTAATGACTTCAATAAAAGGGCCACATTTTCCTGCCACGTTTCCCGCATGGAGCTTTATTGAACAATTCTTAATTTGGCCCTGATCTGATCACCAGAGCTGGTTACTGTACGTCTGGAAAGAAACGAACGAGGCACTTTGTGCGTGAGTGTGTGTGTGTGTGTGTGTGTGTGTGTGTGTGTGACAGTCTGGGGGAGGAAACTTGTGTCTTGTTTTTGGCATGCGGTCTTCTTCATGAGGTGTGAGGGGTCTGCAGGTCGGTCAAAAAAAACCTCTCTGATTCTATCACATACAACCTGAGAATCAGATCTGTATTAGACCTCACCACATGTTCACTTTTTGTGTTCATACTCGTGATCTGTACCGCTCACTTTGCCTCTTTGAATGCTGCTGTGTCACTGACACGTTGTGCAGCTTGCTCGCCGAGTCCTCGGCAGCTCGCTGCCCCTCAGACAAATGATCTTCCAGCAGAGGATTGGACGAGAAGGTGTCAGCACTGTCAGTGACTGACTGCAGAAAACCTCCACTCCTTTCCGAGGCGCTGCATGCTACGCTAATCCCACCTGTGTGTGTGTGTGTGTGTGTGTGTGTGTGTGTGTGTCTGAGGCAGTATGCATGTGATGGTATTTCTGCCTCCCTACACAAACACAAAACCTGAGCAGCTGAGGCCACACCTTTTTTAAGTATTCAACCATCTATGACAAAAAAACAGCAGTTTCCCTGCTCCTCCTGCTTCCCCTCTCTGGTCGGGCTCACGATATCGTTCAGGGGTTAAGGTCAGTTTGGGGCTAGGAAATGTTTCAGAGCAATGATTGTCCTCATAAGTTACAAATGTTTTGTGTGTTTGCCAGCACCGGGCTGCTGCCAGGATGCGGCTGCTTCCTGTGCCACTTCCTGTTTTGTCTCTTCTCGTGTGATTGGTCCGTTTCTATTCTCGTAAGTAATGCTCAGTGACACAAAAGGTCCAGGAGGTCGAAACCTTACGAAATCTTTTTACAACTTTGATCTCCAGCTGAAGAGGGGTTGCAAATATGTGACGTAAATCAAACAATCTCCAGGCTGACAAAAACCTGAAATGGGAAAGAAAATACGATGCAGACTTCGGAAGAGCGGGATTAAAATAATCCAACCGCTCACTCTGATGATAAAACCAAAGGACAGGGAGGAAAAAACTCGTCTGCAGAACGAATACAGTTAGCATTCTGTTAGCTTTATGCTAACACTTTTCTTTGCAGTTCGTATCATAACATTTACTCTGTAAATAAATAATGCATCAGTAGATTGTTTATCTGATATAAAGAAGATTTCATCAGGATGAAAAGTAAACAGAAACTTATAAAGTAGATGAGAGCACAGCGTCGTCCGTCTCAGAGAGAACATTCAGACACCCAGAAGCAGGGAGGACGAACAAAAGTCTCTGCAAAGCAAGAAGGCTGCGAAGAATGATTCAGCACATTTTTAAACATGTCATTCACAACAAACAGGATCCCGAATGTCCACTCGCTTAACTGACGAGCACTCACGAAGC
>NC_136700.1:2462863-2599296 GCF_947650265.1 Symphodus melops
GACGTGTGTGGGCGGTAAACACGACGCTGCAGCTCTGACTGTCACTCATTTAAAGCTTCAACCGAAGAAGCTTTACTCTTCCTCTGTTCATGATATCATCTATATGACGCTCTGCACGGGTTCTGCTCATCATCTCGTCTAACTGAACCGTCTTGTTGTCATCTTCGCTCTCAGACTGAAATATTTCAGCGTCACAAGCCGATGATTTGTTAGTCCAGTCTCATGATTTATTAATTATCTGCACTCAAACCCACACGGCTGTTTAGCACAGGCACAAGCGCCTTCTGTACTGAAACGCTGTCCGGTCACTAATGCAATTTCACTTTGTTTTACAACAAGTGGACGGAGAGCAGGAAGCAGCCTGCTGTGTGCAGAGTGCAGGTGATGGAAAAGCTCAGTGTTCAGACACTTTCCCAGGAGAGTTCTTAAAATCCCTCTTCTTTTTTTTTTTTTTTACACTCACATTTAGACCTTTAAGTTCCTTTAATGTTCGATGTTTAATACAAACCACAAACACTGCAGAGTTATGTTTCATGGAAGAGGATGTGAACACACTGACCTAATGATCCAGGCAGGAATGAAGAAGTAGGACAGAAAATATCTTGACTGAGAGATTCATACACAGATCAGATAAATGTGGATTAACAGGTACGTATTACTTTATCGGATTCGATTAAATCATGATTAATTATCATGATTAAATCATCCGGTTGCTCATTTTTAAAGTCTTCCTTCATCAGAATCCACCTGCTGTGATGTCTCAGTGCATTAAAGGTCAAAGCAGCTGTGTTACTCCACATTACTCTGCTCTGTGGTGTTTTTGCAAACGGTATAGGCACATAAGTACATGTTCTGTAATTAGAATATAAATACATGTTGTGTACCGCCTGAGCTCATTCATCCCGCTGACAAACGGAGCTGAATCACAGCTTTCTATAGCAGGTGACAGTTTGACTTACTGAGAGTTAAAAACACAGCTGAGTGAAAGAGAAGCGATGTTACTCACATTCCGAGTCCAGGATTTCTGCTGCTACGTCCCAAAGCAAAGCAGCGAGTAAAGCAATCCAGAGGGAAAGTTCAATTCATCCAAGCTCCACGAGACACGCTCAGAAATACTGCGCGCGCGCGCGTGTCTGCACGAACAGCCTGCAGAGAGACACACAGTGTGGACAGAGCGACAACAACCGGCAGACTGAGAGAGAGAGAGAGAGAGAGAGAGAGAGAGAGAGAGAGAGAGAGGGCGTCATGTTATCACGTGTAATACTGACTCTCTCTCTCTCTCTCTCTCTCTCTCTCTCTCTCTCTCTCTCTCTCTCTCTCTATCAAGATCGTTTTTGTAAGTCGCCCACAAAGCAAAGGTTCATGCATTGTACCCAATGATTACTTAATTAGAGAAAACAAAATGTTAAATTTTTACTATATCGCCTCTTACCATTTACCTCTAAGGTCAGTAATTTCATGAGCAGTTAAAAGTGCAAACGGATCAACCTCCCCATTAAAAAGAATAAACTGGCTCTTTCAAACTCTCTTTCACTTTCCCTCCTTTATTGTGGTGTCTGTTTTATTCCAGCAGGAAGTGATCAGTGTACCTGTGCTGAAAGGTCAGCAGTGTCAGTCCTCCAGCTTTAAACAGAGGGACTGCTGCTGCTGCTGCTGTTCACTCTCATCCACAGTCTAAAGTTTATTATTATTATTTAGTTATCACATCCCTGGTCGTATTGTCCATCTGTTGTTACTAGGATTTTAAAGTTGTAATTAATCGCTAAATTTCAATACCTAATCATGATTGATCACATTTTTATTTGCATATTTAAAATTATTTACTATTTAGAAAAAAATAAAAAAAGTCTTAGGCTTTTATTTTGAAATAAAGTGATGTGATCTGAACACCTGATGTGCCTGACTCCCCGCCTCCACCATCACCAATTTACATTCAGGCTCAAGTATTCTATAATTCCCACTGCGGCCATGTTCCTGTGACGTCAGGCTGTCAGGCTGTTACATGTTGTTATCATGTTGTTATATTCCAGGCTGTGAGTTCCCACCCTGAGCACGACATTAACTGGAAAATGGCCGCCATGTCTAAACACTAAAATCATCACGTACGTGCGGCTAACAATCTGCTCCTTCACGTCATGTCTAAATACCGACTCCAACTATAGCACCAAGTTCTTATCACACCGGGAATAAATCAGAGAAAGGGAAGTCTGTGTTGGAGGTCCTTTATCACTGACAGCTGACTGCGTAAGGCCCGTCCTTCCTCATTCATAAAAACTCATAAAACATGAATAAATAGGTTCTGAGAATCGTCTGCATGTTGTGTCTTTGCATCATTTGAGCAGTCACAAGAAGGTGACGAGTGGGCCTCTAAATGTTTATGTCCCTGCTCAGAAATATAAATGTATAAAAAAGATGTATATCTGTGCACATCTCCTCCTCCTCCTCCTCCTCCTCCTCCTCCTCACTGGATAGAAGAAGCAGAATATCTGTGCCCGCTGTTCCAGGAAGGGTTGATCTGGTCGGCACATGGAGGCCTCTGGCGACAGACGGCTTCCTGCTCGTCTGGAGGTGGGAGACGAGATGGTGTCGTTTCTGTGCTGAATCAGAAAGTGATAGGAGAAGCACCCTGTGAGAAACCTGGAGGATGCAGCCTCCCCTCTCTCTGCTGTTTAATTAGACTGTTATTGTTCTAATGATGTGTTTGGATGAATTCACCTGTAGGAAGCAGGAGCGTTTTACCCCGATGAACTTGAAACGTGAGCCGTGTGATGATCTCTGGGTAACAGGGAGACGTGTGAGAGCTGCAGCACGCTGGGAGAAACTCTCTGCAGGACTTTTCCTGTTTGTAAACACTGTTTACAGGCTGAGCGGCTGATTTTAGGTTTTCAGTAAAAGCAGGCGTGCTGGTGTTAAACACCTCCCAGCAGTGAACTCATTAAGTCCCATTAAAACCCATTAAGACACCTTCCAGCTCATTTACTCTGTGCTTTTACGAGCAGTGCAGAGCCGCTGTTACTGCAGAGACTCCGACTGCCCACCCTTTATTTAAATTCTGTTTAAGCCTACTGTTTTTCCTACGCACTATTTCTCCCTTCACTGTAAATGTTTCAAGATGCTCAGAAAGCCTCGGCCCTATGGCGGCCTGACTGAGTGGGCGTTTCCCACCGAGGCATGATTACACAGTGATGCCTCAAACGCACAGAAGAGGAGGAGAAGGCTGAAGTCACGTCTAACCTTCATCTGAAAAGACAAAATGAAGACAACAAATAAGCAAACACAGTTCAATAAATAAGCTAATAGACTTTATGAGCACACAATCTCAATTCTATTATTTAAAGAAACACAAGATCATTTACGTAAGCTCTCGAGAGCGGTGATCCTTGTCTCCACAGGAAGTGATGGTGGGTCAGGAGCTTCAGGGTGGCTCGCCCAAAACAAGTCTGGGGAGTGGGCTGCTGTAGCTGGAGAGGTGCCAGTCCACTTCATGAACCAAGGCGACCCTGAGCAAGGCATCCCCCCCCCCCACCCCACCCCACACACACACACACACACACACACACTGTTCAGATGCTCTTTAATGTGCAGCCCCTTACTCTGACATCTCTCCATTAGTGCATGACCATAGGATGCTTTTTTTGCTCGTATTGCAGCCGTGTGTGAGACATGTCTCAGAGTTAAAAATGGACTCGAGCTCTCCTTTGGGATTAATGAAGAAATTCTTCTGCTTTTTCTAAACGCTTCCTGAAAAGATGCAACTTGTGAACAAGCATACCAGAAGCCTGTTCCAGTCGAATATGTTGTGGCGTCTCTCTTTGCAGTGAATAAAACAGACTGTGCTTACTGCACCATGTATCTCTCCGCCCCCGCGCCTCTACCAGCTCTGTTGAGACAGGTGGAGTCTGCAGAACACTGAACTCCCAGCGAGTCAGCACCATGCAGAGATGAAAGAGTGAAGCTGCTCCGCTGGGAGACTCGCAGCACTCTTTGAACCACAGTTCATACGCCGACATCGTTTCAAAAGTAACTCAATCCTCTCAAACTCCACCGGCTGACTCTGACAGTTCACCGCCGGCTCGGAAAACTCAAAGACACCGAGGGCCAAACGTGGAGAACATCTGAACTCAAGTTTAAAATCCTTTTTTATGGAGACCTTTATTTGGTTGTATGTTTGCTTGTGTGCGTTCACACTGCTGACATGATTCATGCTTTTTGAATCTGTTATTTTAAGGCACCTGAGCTTTTGCTTTATGATTTCCCTCTGTGTAACAAGGAGTTCAGAACTTTGCATGTTTTGTTTTTGAGTAGCTGCACAGATGCTTACATAGCGGTTATGCAATCTTCTGCTTTTGTAACTACACTTAATACAGCCCACAAATGAATCTTATGTAGGTCCTTTTTTTTTTCTTTTTTTTCTTTGGCTCTGCAGGACGACCAGCAGACAAACCGCCATTGTCCAGTAAACGCCCCATACATCAACACGCTGCTCAACAGGCCGTCTGCAGGAGCTCGGACACCCTGCAGGTACGGAGAATAGACTGTTAGACACGATCCGCATTCCTGACCTTCTCCCTGAGCGCCTCCTCTCCCTCGCTCTGACTCTCTATTCAGGTTTGTTTTCTTCTCATGTTCTCTTTCTCAGCTCGGATCAATCGTTAGATTTCTGTTTGGGTGTAACTCACGGCGTCCTCGCACATACATGCAGGTCTGGGTCATGAGACATAAGGACACGACTTACTATCTCTCTACTGATAAAACTCAGCGTCTTCACCCATGAACCGATCACACTTTGTAACTGCTGCATTTCTCATGTCTGAAATAATCAGGAGAAACTGATTTAAAGGCGACAGTAAAGATGAGATTTTCAGCATGTCGCTCGATGTGCAGGTAGTCACGCGTTGGGTTCACTATCAGCCACAGCAGGAGCCATCTAATATGCACGGGATGCACAACTCACTGCACCTTTTCAAGTCCTAATTTCATCCTCGGTGAACTCTCTCTATCATAGCGTGCCTGATATTCTTATCAAACCGCGTCTGGAATATTAATCCATGTTTGAATTATTCCAAACACAACCTTCTGCAGACACACAGATTTTATACCAGCAGGTTCAGCATCTTCCCCAACGTGAGGCTCCAACCGGGTCTCGTCAATCTGCGGACAAATACCACGGCATTACGCTTTCATGTCAGGCAAAATTGCAATTTGGCAAAATTGCAATTTGGCGAAATGCATGGCGCGTAATTTAAAAGTGTGACGTGGTGTTATATGTACGCAGACTGTGAGACCGTGAGAGAAATGGACAAACCTAGAATAGTGTTTTTTGTAAATGTTTAAAGTCGGCCTGTCAGAACTGATTCACCGCGATTAACTAAAATCTAAAATGTTTGCATTACGGCCTCCACAGCGTCTCCTTGTCGTCACATTGATTAAAAAGAAAAACTCTCTGAAGTCCAAAGTGATGTCCACCGTGTGACCTCCGACCTTTACCTTTGTTTCCTCGTTCCACGTGTGTGTGTGTATGCATCGCAGGGAGAAGCAGAACCAATCCTTCCCATTCACTTCAACCATGCAATCCTTTTATTGTGTTATTCCCAGAATAATAAAGCCATGTGAGTGTGTGTGAGAGTGTGAGTGCAAGTGCAGCCTCAGGGTTGTACATTTTGTGGTTGAGACCTCAGACAGTCAGAATATTCCATCCTGTGTTATTTGATTAAATGTCTGAGAACGAGTCGAGCTGTTTTCTGTTCTCACGACTCGTCTCCTGGCCTTCGAAGTGCCACTCTGCCGTCTTTAATCGGCTTTCACCCCGCCCCTCAGATTACCTAAAGACGAATGAAAATTGTCCAGGGTTCAACCAATCAGAGTGCCAAAAAAGGTGTTTTTGTCATAAACATTCTTCATTTTGTTATTCTCCTCTGGATCAATGCTTTTGAACGATGACTCCTCCTCACTGCGCTGATTTATATCAAATCCATCATCTGTTGTTCTGAGGAGAGGGAAACGTTACAGGCAGCATCAATCTCTGCTGATGTGCAGCCTGCTGCGTCTTCCTGTCGTCTGCCACGGCAGAAACTTTTCTTTCAATGAAAAACCAATAAATTACAGCCCACGCCTGTCTCATTTGCATCGAATCCACTTAACGGCAGTGCCAAGCTTTAGTCCCCTTCATCAGTGTTTGGCATTAAATACAGCTTGTTCTTTCGTCTACTGCTAAATCGCACCCACTCCGCAACATTATCACCCTCCACAGTACAGAATGATACTGTCAAAACACAGACGGGAGCAGCTGTCGTGTTGCTCCAGTGCTCTCCATGGCTGCCGAGCCGGCGCGCGTGCGAGCGTCACGAGGACACGAACGCTTTAAAACCGCCTTAATGAGGTTTCTTCCAGATTTTTTTTGGCATTTAAGGAGACAATAGATGAACTTCTGTTTTGCAATGAATCTTGCTTGAGATGATAGAGTGCAGAAATGTGCGTTTGGCTCAACTGGTTGTTAACTCCCCAAAAAACAAAGGTTACAGGAAAGATGACATTTCAGGACAAACAGTAAAACAAAGAGAGACATGGAGGCCTGAGCTGCTTCTGTTCTCGTAAACTAAACCGACTGTCTGACAAAATGCTGCTTCACATTCAAGCACAAAAGGCCCCGAGGTCAGCGGTTGATTCATAAACTGTGACGTTCAACTACTTAATGACTAGAGCTTAAAGTTTGTTTTTTTCCCCGCTGTGTGAGTCGGCCCTCATCTTCACTCTTTCTCTGTCAGGAGCCTTTTTTTTATGTTTCTACCAAACATTTCAATAAGAACAATATGAAGCAGTTACGTTATGTGAATAGATATTGCATCAGTCGTCTCCTTGTGAATTTTTCTACAATATGCAGGCTGGCAGAAAAAGGTCTGAGGAAAGTCAAGTCTAAAAAAATGAGTTTGTGTTCACTGGTTCAGTTCCCCGTGAAAACTCCAAGAAATTTCCAGGAGTTTTGCGCGTGAGCCTTTTTCTTTTTCACAGGTCTGACTTGAGCCCGGAGGACTGGAGACTCCTTCACCTGATCTTTCTGTCCTTTAACAGAAGAGAAAAGACGTGCAGTCGAAATCCAACATCAACGTACGGTCGAAGCTTTCAGGGAAGGATAATCACGTGGTGGTCTCAAGCGAGTGGCTCCTGATCATATAACTCTCCGTTACTCCCTGCTCTACGTTTGACCCTGTGCATTAAGACAAATGCTGAAGAAGTGTTTGGGTCTCCTCGGAGAGCTTCCTCTCTCTCCCTGTCCTCTGTGTCACCCTGGTCCTGAAGGTCGATGTTTATTGTGTTAAAGTTTAGAGTATCGTATGACTCGTGCTCTTCCTCTCACCCTATGGGAAGTGCTTTATCCTTGTCATGGTTATGTTCCTCGAGTAAAGCTCAAAGAAGCTACCGAGACAAATCCTTGTTTATTTATAGCTATTCAGTTTCATTTTGAAGCCAAACAAGCCGAAGGAAATAGAAAAATGTTCACCTATGGAAGCCTGTGTAGGACAATCCTAATCAAATAAGATTTTAAAATATGCACAAGACGTTCAGGTAAAGCAGAAAACGAGTATATGAAGTGAAATATTTCATCCTGGCCTTTTCTTGGTTTATATCTACAATCAATCAATTTTTATTTGTATAGCAGCAATACATTAAACATGTTACCTGAAGACATTTCAAAGTAAAAGCAGCTGTAAAAGGACAAAGAGCATTAACCCATTATGAGCTCACTGAGTTAAAGAGCCATCTGCTGAGACTGTGCTGGGTTAGAGAGGATAGAAGGAGATCAATCAATCAATCAATCAATCTTTATTTGTATAGCGTCAATTCATAACAGGTGTTATCTCGAGACACTTTACAAAAAGCAGCTTGCTGTTTGTCTGTTAACATTAACAAAAGAGCAGGTAACAAGACCGTGCTCATCATTATGCAGAAACTATACAAACAGCAACAACAACAGATGTTTTATTTTATCCTTTATATTTTGTGTAAAATCTTTCTACTGTTTGTTTACAGAAAGAGAAACTTTTTTTTTTTTTTTTAATTCTTCTGTATGTCCGGCACATGTTGAAAAACTGACTTTGACTTTGAACAGATTCATTCAGAGTCGCCTTGTTGGTCGAGCAGCGTCATGACTCGTGTGCTGCCCTCACAATGTGAGACACAACTGAGCCGACTGTTTCAGTTTTCCTGTCTCAGGAGATCGACCTTTAACCTCCTGGTCCCCTCTTGTTTGTTGTTTATGTCCATGTTTGGGGGTCTGCAGCCTCGGACTCCTGACCTGAGCGGTGTTGACGTACAACGTGACCTGACCATGACACCGACTTGAACCGACCTCAGTCAGTGTTCACTAAACACCGGATTCTTCCTCTTGTGGTAGCTCAGCCACAGATCACTGCTCTTCGTACAACATCATCATCATCATCGTTTATGATAAAGAATTATCCATGACCTTTTCACACCTTCCATAACCTCACATTCCTCGTTCCCAGTCCATGATTATCTCCGTATCCCAGAATGCATTTCTCAACAGCGCCAGAAAACCTTCACCGCTGATGTGTTTCTGCAGAGACGGACGAGAGACCTTTAAATCTGAAGAATCATTAAAGCAGGTGTGACGACCTTCCTCCTATCAGAGGGACTGCCGTCTGTCATGGACACTTAAGTTTGTTTTAGGATTTATGGAGCTGAAAGAAGCGTAAAGAAGAATTTAGATTTTCAGACTTTTTCCAACAGTGATTCGATGAGAGATCTTCCATTTAGCATTTCCGCCTGTACGGCAGTGTGATTGACGTCGTCTCCGGCTTTCAATGATTTCATACCGACTTATTGGAGTTAGATCTGATGGGAGGGGGCGTCATGTGGTTCCTGCTGCGAGCCCTAGTGAACTGTCACAAACAGATCCAGATAACCAGGAGTGACTCTCTCCCTTCTCTGCAGCGTCGTACGCCTGAGACTACCTCATCCTTCCTCTCATCAGAAACTCTCCTGCTCCACTTTGACTGCTCAACATATTTCTGTTACAATATAATTAAGAAGAGCAGAATTTATTCCTTATTTAAAGTTTGGCACAGAATTAACTTGAGGTAGCATAATATCCGTTTACCAGGTTTAAACTAGCTTAACGCTAAGGCATGATAAGAAGGGCCTTTGTATGTTTTATAGGATTTAAACTGACATGAGCAGACACATCAGCCCCCCCCGTCCGTCCGTCCGTCCATTAAAAAGAATAAAGGAGTCTGATGTGAGTAGTTGGGTAAAAACTTTATTAACAAAAGAGAAGAAGGCAAAGCTCAAGCTCACTTCAACAGCACAGCAGCCTACATCACTCTTCTGTAAATCACTAAAAGTGCCACGAGAATATAATCACATCCATCATTGTTATACTTCAATATTAAAATACCACAGCCACTTGGATATACTGCTTCATACATATATTAACTCTATGGACCTTTGCAACATGAGCAGCGTCTACAGGAGGAGGATAGCCTCAGTCATGCTCGTTCTCTTGAAATGTAGCGCCATCTAGTGCCTTTCAAAGCACGCGTACAGTAATACAGCAGTACCATCAGAAACACAGCAGCCGGAGGGGCGACAATACTGCCAAACATTCTGCAATCACTTTGGAGATCATGTGGAGGGAGGAGGGTCGCTTCGATGACAAGGCAGTTAGGTTATAATCATAGTTTTTAAAGTGGAATAACAACACCTGTTTTATGAAGTCTTTCTACAATCTTCAGGTGCGTCAGGTCAGCTCAGTATAACATACAAACATCATGCTTCCCTAACACGTGTGGAGAAAAGGTAACTCACAGGAGCTCGGACTCAAACCTTATAGAGCTTTCTTTCTGTTTGCACTAAACTCCAGCAGAAGTCAAGTCACAGGTCTGAAGGCGTCACGTTTGGATTTCTCACGCCAGGAGAGAGGGAACACTCACCTGAACGCAGAGCGGACGTGACGTTTTAAAGGTCGATGTAAAATGTGTAAACTTTACAACAAAGTTCAACAAGCCTGTCAGCTTCAAACGTGCATTTCCCCCTCCCTTCTAAGAATCCGTTAGCTCCCATGCATCGAGTATGAACTCTATTATGATGTATGCATTTTACACATGAATCCATCCACCTCAAGCCAAACTGGAGGCAGCTGTGATCACAGCATGCCGAGGGAATGAGAGGAAAGCAATAGCTGCTTGATGCTGCAGGTTAAAGATGCAAATATTCATCTCTAAAGCATGAACACGAGCCTGTTAATAACCTCCGGGACATCGATCCACAAATGGTCAAATCAACGGTAAAGAATCCACGATGAGTAAACTAAAGCTTGCAAAAACACATTTTCATTCAAATATGTGGACCTCCATTTTTTTAAGGGGGTTAAAGGTTAATACAGTTCAGGCACAGTTAGTACTAATGCTAAAGCCACAGGTTGACCGTGTGGTCACCAGCAGCTGCTCTGGTGTTACAGTAGTTTGTTTTTATGGGTACATTTAGGACTCACTTCCTGCATCGCAACAAATCATCTTCTCTACATTCTATCACAAACAGCAGGACACTAAATAATTTGATTTTTATTACTACGATCACGTGGTCTGCGGGTCGGCGGAGCTGTGTGTGAGTGTGTTTCTTTAATATTTTTTCAGGTAGGCACAGAGGAGTGACTGCCCCCTGGTGGCAGGAGGAGAGAACAGTGAAAAGGTGACGGGAGGTCCGGGAGGAAGCTGTCGCCTAGGCAACCACCCACTGCAGGATGCTGGTGTCTTTCCCGCCGGTGGAGATCAGGTGACTGTTGTCGTGCAGGAAGGCAACGTTGGTCACGTGACTGCTGTGGCCACCGTACTCGTGGCTCGGAGCCTAGAGGTGTGGGCGGGGCAGAGAGGGAGACGTCAGGTCTTTGATTATTGGGCTAAATATTCTGATTAAATCCATTCCTGTACAAAATATCACCTTCAGATGGGAAACACTGACAGTGAGCAACAAACTGTTTCTGCGTCTGTGACAGTTTTGCTGAAGCACAAATAATTGCAGGTTGTTTGTTCAACGAGAAACATTTCACGAGACTTTTAAACATTTACTACATTTTGTAACGCTTTACAGCTGCTGAGTTTTGTGTGCTTAATCGCAGCCAGATTGTCTGAATGCATAATCAAGTTTACAGCTCCGGTTTAATTGTTTGAATGGTGAAACTACACAATAAAGGTAGAAGAGCCTGAACGTGTTTGTAAGCAGAACTAAACACTTTCATTGTGTCTCACAGTGGTTGTTACAAACACAGACACCGACGTGCTAACACAGTGTGAACTAACTGACCCTTGGTTGAGAGCAGGGGAAGGAGAACAAGTGCACTTTGCCAAAGTCATCAGCAGAGGTCAACAGGGATCCGTCATGTGACCTGCACACGGCATTGATGTCGGTGCCGTCTGCTCCGTCGGGCCAAACTCCTGAGAGACAAACGACAAGATGAAGGGACAGAGAGAAAGTCAGAAAAGTGTCACATTAGACGGGCTGCGAGGCTTTTTAAACGACAGACATGTCAGCTGTGTTTGATGGACAAACCGAAGGTGTTGAAGCTCAGGGTGCAGGTGGAAGTGGCCCACTCCTGGTTACGCACTGTGTCCATGTTGGTCACATGTTTACCACTGGATGCCTCCCCTGACAAAAAACAAGGTGTGTTTATGAAACATATTTTAAGACAATAGCGTGAAATGCTTGGAGACGAGGAGGAGGAGGACCTACAGAAGAGGATCTCGTAGTCTCCTGAGTTGGTGACGAGGAACTGGCTGTCTGAAGACCAGTCCAGGTGGGTGACGAAGCTCGAGTGACCCTGAACCAAAAAGCAGTTGAAGTAATAATGAGGTATCTCACAGGATGTGAGGAGAGAGAGTGAAATGATGAGCTGCAAAGAAGACGGCTCGGATTCAAACACGGGGCGTCCCGCTTTAAGGACAGGAGCCGCTGGACATGTGGCACGTTAACTAACCACTAGGACTCAAACGCCCCATGTGACAGCCTGATTGGACAAACTACAGCTGCTAACGCTTTAAATAAACATCATGTACTGAGTTTAAAAACGTTAGTGTTAGCGTGTACACTCACGGTGCATTTCCCCACACGGCTGTATTTCCGACCGTTCTCCGTCACAGCGTAGATGTAAACAAAGTTGTCATGGGAAGCAACAGCCAGGAAGTTACCGTCTGAAGGGACAAGCGAGCAAAGGGTTAACGTTTCAAAACTTCAAACTGAAGACTTCGTGGATGTGTCTGAGCGATCTGAGCAGGTGTTTTACCTGGAGAGTACTTCACATTGGAAATGATCTCATTTCCATCTGTGTGCATAGAAACCAGATCCCTGGTGTCAGTGTCCAGCACCAACCACCTGTAACACACACACACACACACACACACTTTAATCAGCCGCTCAGTTACTCATGTCCTATTATTTCCTGTTTAAAAACAATTGATCCGTCGTTAATTTCTTCTTTTAAACGTGATGTTGACTAAAGCATTAAAACACGCTATACATGACTTATCATCTTGATCAACAGATGGCGTGTGTGTGTTTCTGATTTGTAACACTGACCTTCCAGTCATGGTCCCCACAGCTAGAACCGCCCCGCTGGGATGGAAACCTGCAGACCTCCCCGGGTCCTGGAGCACGGAGGGAGCGGAGTTCATTAGTTCATGTTATTCATCATCAAACAAAATGCACTCTTTGTGGTTTATCTTCTAACCCTCAGGTCAGGAGGCTTGAATCACCTCGATGGTCTTGCTCCACAGGGGCTGATGGGAGTTGGTGTCCCAGAGGTGAACCTGTTTGTCCTGGGCGCAGGTGACAAACTGCTCCATGGAGGGATGAACATCCAGACCCCACAGCTCGTCTGTGTGACCCTGCGATACAGAAGAGCCGAGAGCTCAAAAAAACCAAAAACAAACGACCACCGCGTGCCGGTCGTCGACAGAAACCAGCGCGTCTGCGTTTACCTGCACGATGGGAGTCAAAGTGTCAGGGAAGGCGGCTCGGATGATGGCGTTCTTGGTGGTTCCTACAAAGAGTTCTCCGGGTTTCCCTTCAGCCAGAGCCCGAACAGGTCCGAACGACTCGCCCACCTGAATCACAACACGCAGAACAGACTCCAAGTAAGAAGAGCATCTCACGTAGGTCAGAGTCGGCGCTTTACGACGCCCAAACTGTCGAAAAATCAAGACCTTGTTTCCATCTCAGCAGAGAAACTGAAGGAGAATCTGAACCGACTCTCTTCTCTCTCTCTCACCTCCATGTCAGCCTGCTTTCTGTAGTCGTGGTTCCACAGCACCACCTTGCGGTCCTTCCCTCCTCCGGACACCAAGGTGCCGTCCTTCAGCACACAAACAGAGAAGATCCCGCCCTCGTGGGCCCCCGACACCTGATGAGTGATACGGTTACCACCTGTCAATCAAAACAAAGGGAGGGAGGCTTTTTAGTCTTTCTCATGTTTGTCGGTTGAACATCTGCAAGATCCAACCAAGAGGCGCGGCGTCATTGTGAGTCATCGACTTAACTCTACCTTTGGCCCACACGTAGATGTTTCCACTGGAGTCTCCTGTGATGGCGTCTCCGTTCTCAGCAAACGCCACACATAACACATACTTTGGTTTCTCATGTTTCTACAGAGAGAGAGAGGGAAGGATTGTGCGGCTCATTTGAGAAACGCGTTCGCAGTAAATCCAAACAAAGTGTATCATCTGAGTGAAGCTGAGGGGTCGTACCTCAAACAGGCCCTGTCTCTTGGCGAGCGTGGCTCCCTCCATGGTCCAGAAGTTGATGTGAGATTTTCCGCAGGTGACGATCAGGTTTGCATCCATGGGATGAAAGACGGCAGCCAGCACGGAGTCGTTGGAGCACTGCAGAGACGAGAGCAGCGTGAAGATAAAGATGCAGCTGTGTGAATGTGAACGGGGTCAGGAGGTCACAGCTCGAGCGTACCTTGACATCCGCCACTTGTTTTTCCTTCTGCCAGTTCCAGACCGACAGGATGTGATCGTTGGCGTCGTCCACAGCGCAGAGGAAGGTGCCGCCATTCTGAGGCAAAAAGCAAAGACGTCAGGTAAGCCTTTAAACTCGTAAACCATCCGATGAATGACCGAACGCTGGACAGGAAGTGGAGCTGCTTACCGACTTGGAGAAAGCCACGCAGGTGACGGCTCTGTCGAACACTCCCATCCCGAGCACGTGGAGCGTGTTGAGGCTCACAGAGTCCCAAACACGGACATGAGGAGGCAGCAGCTGAGCAGACGGAGAAACAAGAAGAAGAGGAAGGCAAACAGAGTGAAACCAAATGTGAGAATTGAAATATTCTGAACAGTGCGATGAACTCGTCGATAAGCGCGTTGACAGAAAACCAGATCTTAACAGAATCTTAGTCCGTGCACGTTCATGATGTAAATGTGCAGCAGTAAAATAAAGTGCGTTTATTAAAGTACCTTTCCGTCTTTTGAGTTTCCAGCCACTTGCCCAGTTGCTATGGTAACCATGTCGGGATGCACGCTCAGGCTGTGAACAGAGCGAAAAAAAAAGAGAAAAAAAATCAGTGCATACGTGATTTGACTTTTTTTACACTCCTAGTTGCGTCGTCTGTTTGTGAGCTGAACTTTGTTTTTGTTGATTGAACACAGAAGTCAAAGAAGTCGAAGCACTATCAAAGCGTTGACTTCTGAAACATACACTGCCTAATAATGTGCTTCCTCTCACTGTAGGGGGGATTTCTCTCTCACTCAAACAGGCACAAGAAGCCCAAAACTAAAACGTTGAAAAATCCGTCCTCACACGGGACACCGTTCACTTCTTCTCACCATTTGACGTCGTCGTTGTGTCCGAGGTAGTGTCGCTGCTGCTGCTCCTCCGTGTTGTAAAGCACCACCACCGAGGCGTTGAAGTAGACGATCTCCCCCGTGGGCAGCAGGTAGAGGTTGGAGCGGCAGTCGCGTCCACGGTATCCGTAACTGATCATCACTTCATTCAGGGAACAAACTGAGTGAATCTGCGCCGAGCACGGTGCCCGAGTAAAAACAACAGTTTCATATTCCTGTCTTTAGGTTTGTCTTAAAAATTAAAGGTAATGATTTTTATATCCCTCATTCATTCTTCCTTTCATTTCTAAATTGTAAAGAAGCTATTATTAATCCAGAACTTCCTCGGTCTGAAGGATACACCCACTGCAGTTTGAGCTTGCGGTCAGGGAGCGCCACCTTCTGGTCCAGGCTGTAGCTTTCCCTCTGCTGGTCCGGGATGTGCATGGTGACAGGCCGACCTCGGAGGAACATCCTCACGTAGCCGTCCTCTGCAGAGAGTGTGAGAGACAGAGAGAGAGAGAGAGAGAGAGAGAGAGAGAGAAGGTGACTCTTTAAAAACATACCAGCACTGTATGAAGAGAAACAAAAGTGAGATTCAGGATCTGTGCTGACTTTTGAGCCAGTTGAAAGATGGTGCTCTTTGTGACATAGAGGGGATTCAGAGGGAAGGACATGGGCTGGAAAGCAAGAGGACGGTAAAAAGGAAAACTTTCCTTACCTGCATTGAGGGTGCATTCTTTGGATTTGCTGCAACAGAAAGACAGAAAAGTATTGAGATGTCTGCGGCGAGGGTTGTTCCATGACACCAGGCCTTCCTATAGCATTCTGAATTATTTATTCCTGGCTTTACAGGCTGCACCCTCATCACTCAGCGTCACATTAACTGCACAATAACAATGTTTGAGCTCCGTCAGCAGAAACCCCATCATGAGTCCAGACCGCTCTCTTCCTCCTGCAGCCTCTGAGTAAGATGGTGGACTCAGGGTTCAGGTCCCAGGAGTATTATAGTCTGTCTATGTGAATCTTACATAGCTGGATTTTTTTTTTTTGCATTCACCAAATGTATGAAATTAAGCTTTTCAATCATCAAAATGTTTAACTCACGGAACAAGAAAACAAACATGCAGCATGTTCCAGTGAGGCGCTGTGTGCAACGTTTCAATGTGCAGTTAAACACATCGTCAAAGTCTGCAGACATGACAGGCTGGTAAAAACCTCCTTCAGTCCCATGAACCTTAAAACAACGTTTAAAGGACTTTATTTCTTCTTCGAATGTGCAAACATGTGAAACACACCTCTTCACACACTGCATCGTCCTCTTAGCAGCAAATGAAAGTGCACTGTGTGCTGAGTGAGATTGTTAGATTAAGATAACGTTAAATACACAGAGCGAGTGTGGAAACAAGAGCTCAAACATGACGGTCTTAAAGAAGGAGAAAGAGGACAGGTGTCTTTTAAAGAGTAAACAGAGACGTGTTCACTCTGTGTGTCCACACGAGGAGGATCGGAGCTCAGCACTGTTCACCTCTTCACATTTAAAATCCGAGATGACAACCAGACAGTCGGCCATTATCAGAGCTGTCAATCAAACCTGCAACTGCCTCGTCAGCTGCTCCTGATTCAGCCTGTCTGTCAACCAATCAGGACCGCCCGCTGAGCCTTTCACCATCCTGCTGACCACTCAGCCTAACCCGTCAGGGAATGCTGTCAACCAATCAGATCGTCAAGCTGTTGAGACGCTGCCTCAGCTGTCAGGTGGATGTCACCATGGCAACAGAGGTTTGATAAGACAAGGTGGGATAACGGTTTGCTCAGCGGCAGGAAACAGCAGACGGATGGTCCGGTGTAAAACTGGCATTTAGATTTATGACTGATGTAGCAGGAAAGTTAGCGTGAATTCAACACGTCAGCTTCGTTAAATAAGAGTTTTCCACAGGCGTGTGACTACATTAGTGAAACACTGAAGAGGTTAAATGTTGCAGCTGGTTGATGTACTGAAGGATCTGATGAGGATTCAAACTCAAGCCACCAAGTTTGTGAATAAAGAAAACGCACAGTCAGGTGTCATCACATGCAGAGAGATGTTTCAGTGAACGGGTTGTGTGTTTTATTTGATTAGGAAGGTGTTCGTGTTCAGCACTTTTTTTTTTTCACACGACACACGACACAGTCACTGACAGACGCTGAACGCAAACACGTTTGTTCATTAAACTCCCGGAGGTACCGTGCGTGTCTTTCTGTCTCCCTGACATTTGTTTAACAGGGAGTTTACCTGAGAGAAGATTCAGCAGGTTCACCGCTACAAAGAATCAAGAGGTTAAAAGGAAAAGATGTATTGTTGATGTGTGTGTTTGAACACAACACAAAGACTCAGATCTGAGGGGCTGACTGTGTCTGTTGTGCGTCAGTGCAGCTCGAGGCGACCAGGCTGAGTGTTGGCTCTTTAAAACAGCCACATAAAGGCCTGTTTGTCTCCTCAACTGTGTGTGTGTGTGTGTGTGTGTGTGTGTGTGTGTGTGTGTGTGTGTGTGTGTGTGTGTGTGTGTGTGTCTGCCAGGGGAGATGAGGCGCGGCCCCGCTTCTAGCCAATAAGCAAACAAGATTGTTTCAGGCCGAGTAATTACTGAGACTGGCAGCCTCACAGGGCGCATAGCTGTGCGTCTCCAGCCCGCGTGGCTGCAGTCCCACAAACACAGCGCTCATTAACATGCAGCTCTGAACGGAGCGCTCACAATGTCTGGCTGCTTGTAGTAAAAACAAAAAAAGGAGGACTAATGAGCAGCAGAGACTCTTCACGGTTTCAAAGCATCAAGTTGAAGTTTTCTGGTTTCATCGAGAAGTGTGACGTTGATTTGGAGTCTGAAAGCTCCCCTGAAAGTTTCAGACCTTTTTAGATAGCCAGACAAAGAAGAAGTGAGCGCTGTCTGTGAGGTCTGGACAGGCTCTGCAGACGTTTGCTTAAGCCGTGGTAGTAGGTACAGAGAGAGCCAGGCAGCTGATGAGAACAACACACACACACACACACACACACACACACAGATTTGAACGTGACCCTTTCCTGCAGCTCAGCAGGGTTCGATAACGACGAATCAGATTCATTCTGTTCACAGTTCACATTCAAAAACAAAGTTGTGTTTGCTAATCCCTCGCCGTCCGGCCTGGCGCTCAGCCGCTGGGCCCGGATCTCTGAAAGAATAACAGTCCTACAGGTCCGTCAGTGTGAACAAACTTTATCATAAAGGTTCAAGGACCGGAGCAAGCTGATTTATGAATCATAATTGGCATTCTTTGATTTGATAAAACTTCATCATTTCATGGTTTTTGCACCTTTTCTTCTAAAAAATATATTTTTAACGTCTTTTTAATTCTTGCTGGTTTAAAAAGTTTGACTTGCTTTGAAACACAATCAATAATAAAAATAGTTATATTTTATCATCAAACTGTGCAGCATATGAGTCCAGAACTTCACTGAATGTTAGGGTGTGGATGAAGAGGAGAGGAAAGGAAAGGAGAGGAGAGGAGAGGAAAGGAGAGAGGAGATGTGGGCGCGTTGGGAATTATGGTGTGTGTGTGTGTGTGTGTGTGTGTGTGTCCATTTCCTGGTCTCCATTATGGCTGAAGTACTGCAGCGGTTCAGTTAATGGACACAAAAGCATCTGATCATCTTCACTAACATATTACTGAACTTCTGTCCACATTACTGGATCGAAATGAGGTTAGTGCGGCAGCAGAGTCAACACGAGAGAGAAGGGGAGGGGCTCTTTTTTTTTTTTTTTTTTGTGCAGGTTTCACACCGGCCGTGTTCGGGCAACAATCATGAACAAAGAAGAAATCATCTTTGAGTATTTTTCATCCTTCCTGTCACATGACACAGAGGTGAAAGCAAAGAGTGAACATGAAAGGACAAGTTCAGACCAGAGGGACAAAACTCATCCTCTTCACACGAGACGAAGAGGCAGCACTGGTCCAGATGTTTGTGCTGATATTGATCATGTCTGAGGCATGTAAAGCAGGATCAATTTTATCAGTGTTTCTGCACACTGAGCAGAAACACGTCACTGCTGCAGCCTCTTGTCTGCGGCCGGTCGTGCTGCCGGACGTCTTTAGAAGAAGCTCTGTGCATGTTGAAGCAGTTAATGGATTAATTAGAATCCCTTTAGAAAACTATTTAAAGGGAGCAGAGCTGCGCTTCAGTCTGCTGTCAGAGGAGATCACAATCGAGAGAACAAGACGGACGGATCTGCTGAGCACAGAGTGACTCGTGTCTCAAATGTGTGTGTGGGTGTGTGTGTGTGCGTGCGCAAGTTTCACCACATGCAAAATCCTCATTAAGCCTGGAGAGAAAAGAGCCACACGGATGATTCATGAAGACAGTTTAGATGACTTCATGAGAGACTTCAGAAGATGCAGCAGATTTAAAAAGGCGACTCGTTCTGACTTACTCTGATCAAAATCACATGTTTGTGTTTTCTTTTGACCCACAGCAACACAACAACTGTGTGTCGCCTCTTGTGTATTCCTGTTACTATGCAGCGGCTCGTTATCGACGGGGAAACAGCGTGCGTGACAACGGTTTCATAAAACAGCACCACTTCCTCAGGCTGCCTGCAGCCACACTCAAACTATGTTAGCTTTTTTTTTCCAGACTGAAATAATTCCTCACAGCTGGTGAGGGTGGAGAAGATGGTGAAGCCTGGAAACATTTGACAAAGCAAACCACACTGAGTTCATAGTGCAAGCTATAAACTAGTTTTAAATATGAGAGAAGAAGAAATGAAGCACAAGCTGGGTGTGACACAGAAGTTTAACATCCTCATTCAAAAGCAGCTCAAACAGATGAAGCCCAAAGACTACAACAAGCTATGAAGACACACTTCATTCTTTTTTTATGAAGAAGTTTTTCTCTTATAAAAGCTTTAAAAAGTCCTCTGTCTAAAGAGTCCTGCTGTCTCTGTTAATCACTGAAGGTGTGATAAATAAAGCTGCTGTTTACCTGGACGACCTCTTCATGTCTGCAGGTTTCCGTTAGAGGAACAGTTCACTGAGGCGAGCAGGCACGAATGTTCCTGTCCCGACTAACAGCCACAGCAACACACCGACTTCCTCCTTCTCTCTGCAAACTTTAGCCCAGCCTGAGGAGGCCATCATCCAATCACAACGCACTTCCTGACTGGGAAGACCACTCCCCCCCCTGCCTGTAACTACGCCCCCCTCTAACTAGTCTACGCATGAGTGGAAAGGAGATCCTTCAGCAGAAAGATAGAGGAGAGGAGCTAAAGGGCAAAACCAAGGAATGGAAAGAGAGGAAGGAAAGGAAAGGAAAGGAAAGGAATGAAAGGAAAGGAAAGGAGAAGAATGAAAAGGAAAGGAAAGGAAAGGAAAGGAATGAAAGGAAAGGAAAGGAAAGGAAAGGAAAGGAAAGGAATGAAAGGAAAGGAATGAAAGGAAAGGAATGAAAGGAAAGGAATGAAAGGAAAGGAGAAGAATGAAAAGGAAAGGAAAGGAAAGGAAAGGAATGAAAGGAAAGGAAAGGAAAGGAAAGGAAAGGAAAGGAATGAAAGGAAAGGAAAGGAAAGGAAAGGAATGAAAGGAAAGGAAAGGAAAGGAAAGGAAAGGAAAGGAATGAAAAGGAAAGGAAAGGAAAGGAAAGGAATGAAAGGAAAGGAATGAAAGGAAAGGAATGAAAGGAAAGGAGAAGAATGAAAAGGAAAGGAAAGGAAAGGAAAGGAATGAAAGGAAAGGAAAGGAAAGGAAAGGAAAGGAAAGGAAAGGAAAGGAAAGGAAAGGAAAGGAAAGGAAAGGAAAGGAAAGGAATGAAAGGAAAGGAAAGGAAAGGAAAGGAATGAAAGGAAAGGAAAGGAAAGGAGAAGAATGAAAAGGAAAGGAAAGGAAAGGAAAGGAATGAAAGGAAAGGAAAGGAAAGGAATGAAAGGAAAGGAATGAAAGGAAAGGAGAAGAATGAAAAGGAAAGGAAAGGAAAGGAAAGGAAAGGAAAGGAAAGGAAAGGAATGAAAGGAAAGGAAAGGAAAGGAAAGGAAAGGAATGAAAGGAAAGGAAAGGAAAGGAGAAGAATGAAAAGGAAAGGAAAGGAAAGGAAAGGAAAGGAAAGGAAAGGAAAGGAAAGGAATGAAAGGAAAGGAAAGGAAAGGAAAGGAAAGGAATGAAAGGAAAGGAAAGGAAAGGAGAAGAATGAAAAGGAAAGGAAAGGAAAGGAAAGGAAAGGAGAAGAATGAAAAGGAAAGGAAAGGAAAGGAAAGGAAAGGAATGAAAGGAAAGGAAAGGAAAGGAAAGGAAAGGAAAGGAAAGGAATGAAAGGAAAGAAAGGAAAGGAAAGGAAAGGAAAGGAAAGGAATGAAAGGAAAGGAATGAAAAGGAAAGGAAAGGAAAGGAAAGGAAAGGAATGAAAAGGAAAGGAGAAGATAGGGAACAAAGACATTTTAGGAAAAGAAAGAAGAAGTAAACTAAAGACATCTTGAGGAGAGAAAAGTAGAAACAAGTAAACAAGAGAAAAGGAGAAACCAGGCTAAGAAAGAGGAAATGAAAGGTAAGGTAAAAGTAAAGGAAGAGGAGAGGGAGGAGGTCAAACTGTTCAGAAGAGAGGAGGATAAAACACAGAAGACTTCAGTGAAGTTCCTCAGGCTTTGTTTACTGACGACATGTGATCAACGTCTCTGTCTGTCTGACACACAGCTGAGGCATCAACTGTAAAACATAATTCATGTAGACGTCTGCGGGCAAACAGGAAGTGCTGACGCTGCGATGGTTGCGATGACGTGCAGAATCTCTCTCTGATGAGTTAGAAGGAAAAATACTTTGCGAGTGAGATTCAAACTTTAGAGACTTGAAAAGCATCCACACGGACGCTGATGGGAGGAGAAGCAGAAGCTCTTCTTTTCTGCCCCACAACAACATCTCACATCGACATATCGGCACATAGCGTTCTTAGATCGATGCTCAGTGTGTAGAGGTCGATGTAGTTATCGAACACTTGATGAAAAGATTTACAAAAAGACGTCGAGATGGAAAAAAGTAACGAGCATCACCTCTCTGCAGAGTGATGACGCTCGTTTGAATCCATGTCGCGCCCTCTGCTGGTGACAGAGAACTGCTAGTGTAACATAATGAAACTCCAATTAAAGCTAATGGTCTGATATATAAATAAATCTGTGATACAATTAGCCTGGTGTGTATCAATCATTTATAGAAGACGGGTGGAAACAGCGGTTACCTTTTTCCTCCGGAGGAGCTGCTGGAGGAGGTGGTTCGACTCCGACTCTCTGCTCCCATCTCTCTCCTCACCAGCGTGAGGCGCTCTGTGGACATGCTCTTCCTGGGAGAAGGAGGGGGGACAGTGTGTTTTCTGATATATAAACCTAATTAACTTCTCCAACTCGACTCCCCAAGGACACTGCTAGAAATAAACCAGCAGCTCTTCTTTTATTTCACTGGTCAGATGACGTCTAAATGAATGAAACCAGCTGTGAGAAGCTGTAAGACGACAGGGGAAACTTTCTTCACATTCAAACCAAAGTGTCAGATGATGCCGAGCGTCTGTTGTATAATATCAGATTCAAGTCTTCAGATTTCAGCTCTCTGTTTTGCGTTTTTAAAAACAGAAAAAAAAAAAAAAACAGACGTGTGTGTGTGTGTGTGTGTGTGTGTGTGTGTGTGTGTGTGTGTGTGTGTGTGTGTGTACTTTCACACCCTTTTGTTTCTACATGTTTATAAAAAATGTAACCCGCGGGCTCCTTTAAGGCCGGCAGCTTCCTCCCTGAGATGAAGCGTAAAGAACAGTTTGTGTACCTCTTGATGGACTGCAGCACCTCCTTCTTCGGAGAGGACGGGGAGGAGAGGAGGCGTTTCTGTTGCACGTAGCCGTTACTCAGAGGTCTGGAGGGAAGAGCCTGCAGGAGCTGACGCACTGAAAGGTAACGCAGCATCATTAACGTGTGTGTTCCCGTACTCTCTACTGTCTTGTATCAAGTTCATTGATTTTTAACCCTTGCACCTCTTCCTGCACTTTCCTCGCTCACCTTTGGTGGGAGGAGCTGAAGCTGTGGAAGCCAGAGACCTCCTCCCCGGAGCGTGAGCGCCTGCTGTTTGCACGCCCACACTCTGCTCCTCACAGTATCCCAGCCTGCGCAGGGCGTCGGCCAGGGCGGCCTTCAGCAGCTGGATCTCGTCCTCCTGCAGCTGCAGCCTCTGCTCCAGGTGTGAGACCCGGTCCTCCATGTCCATGTTGCTGCTGGCCGACACCGTGTCATCTGGACGGGACAGGAGAGATTTTAGTGAACAGGACTTTATACTCACACTGTGGACTGCTTATATGTTATAGATCTGGTTATATCATACATAAGACTTATGTGTATCAACATCCTCTGCCAGTCAAAACAGCACTGATGAACAGTATTCAGAGCTTAACGTTGTGACATCACTCGGGCTCTGAACAGATCCGTGCACCTCCACACGCGTGATGGTGCCGTGTGCACACGCAGAGTGCGTCAGCCTCCGTGACTTCAACAAAACGCTACACAGTCTACATCAAGCTTTCTGCATCACACCGCTTAATCTTCAATTCACATCAAAACATTTCGACTTTACACTTGTTTTTTGTTTTTTTAACGGGCCAAATAAATACAGAGTGAGAAAAGGTGCGTTTACTGTCGTGGGATTTATTGATTGTATTTTTCACACACTTGGTCAACCTGTCCTCGAGCTTCCTGTTGGAGATCGCTGACCCGCGTCTTTAGAAGTCCTCATTTGTTTTGGACACAACTTCAAACGAGGCTTACTGCGTCTCACCAGGAGGTGGCGCTATGTGACAGAACAGCCATTAAGGTCACTGTAAAAGGTGATTGTCAAACACATGAAGTTTGTCTCAGTTTGGACCCAGTAGTTTGACGTTACCTCGAAACAGAAATGGATTTGGTTGATCACAGAGGCTTGTTTTGATTTTTGGTGCCGACGACTTTGAAAGCTGGACAGTGTGTGTGTGTGTGTGTGTGTGTGTGTGTGTGTGAGGAGGGATTGTGAGGCCGTGTGTGTACAGCAGATGGTGAGAGAGAGTCAGCTGAGACAGGAGAGAAACAAGGAAACAGGATCCACGAGGAGCTGAGAGCTGTCACATCTGTGCTCTGTCTTATTTGGACGTAAACACAAACAGCTGCTGGAGCTGTGTGTCACTGACACCGTCGACTGGCTGCAGCTGCTCTGTCACTCCATGGTTTTGAGTTTCTCAGGAAGCTGGACTGGATTGAATAATTCAGACTCTGCTCGAGTGTGTCACAGCCTGAAGGGAAAACAACAGCAGCTATCAGGCTGTTTGCTTACTTCGTGTCGTGCTCACAGATTCCCCGTCATGTGCTAACTGATATTTTGCGCTCCAATTTTTTTTCCTGATTAATTCCTGGAGATCTTGCAAAACAACAACAACAACAACGCCACCCTTCTCCTCTTCCAGTGGATCATTTCAACCCGTGACTTCCTGAATCTGTAGCTTTTCATTTCGCTGCCCCCCTCGTATCTCTCCGTCCTCATTTTGAATTCTTTCCAGACTAATCATCCTCCCACCCAGCACCACGACTTTAACCGAAGCGAGCTACGTCAGAGAAGGCAAAGAGCCCGGAGCGGATTATTCCAGTCAAAAACATGTTTGTCTTTTCAAAGAACATCTCAGATTCTTCCTGCTTGATCATCTCTAAACTCTGTGCTCAGATCTGATTTCACTCAAAATAAGAAAAAAAAAAGAGTTAAACTTTGATGTTCAATCAGAGCCAGCTGATCGATCTCCTTCTTTTTACTTTGACTCATAAACTTCCATCAACATGATGCTTTCATCTTGTTGTTTGTGCTGCTGTCAATGTCCTCACTCATAATACAAGTTCAATACAAAGTGAAGATGTTTCACAATATAAAGTGGGAAAGTCCTCAGACAGTGTAGAGCAGATTATTATTACAATGTGCAGGGTGTGTGTGTGTGTGTTCTGTCAACTAACGGGGTGTGTCACAATTTCTAAATCTATATATATATCTGTATATATCTATACCAGTAACAATTTCCTTTGTTACTGGTCAGTGTTCCACCCGGAAGGGCAAAACAGTTTTTGAGCGCTAACGCTCAGGGAAAGCACGGTGACCTGTGGTGATGTTTGATCTGTGAAACAAGGAAATGGACTAAATGGATGAAAATAAATCAATGGCATGATCAACAACAATGAATCAAGTGGACTTTCATTCATGAAACAAGGCAACAAAAGCGAGTCAATTAGTAACCCAGGTGCAACGCCTCAGTGGCTTAAAGTGTCGGCTTAGCCCTCTACAGGCAGGTTTCATATTTAAAGGTCAAAAACATTTGGTGCAAGATGCTCGACACTCTCCATGATCATCTATTCTCAGTCTTTTTGAAGAAAGGCGTAAAAGCCCCCAAAACAATCTTTTTTTTTTTTTTTTTTTTTTTAAATCCCAAAGAAGTCAAATGTTTAGTGTCTGACAATATTCTTCAGATATTTCTCTTTAATTCAAAACACCTTATATATCTCACAGGACTCGGACTAACGAATGTTTTTAATCTCAAGTCAAGTGTTCTCATCCAGACACTGTTTTAAAAAGAGCGAGGTGAAGGCAATCATTCATCATGAATGAAGGTTTACACGTAAAAACAAGCTTTAGAATCACAGCTCAAACACTCTGTCTAATCTGTGTTAATTCCCTTAAATCAAATTAATAATGACCCTTAATTAATATTAATATTAACCATAAATTAATATTCGCTCTGTCGACTCTGAACACCGTGGACCTCACTCTCCTCTTCCTGATTCATCTCGTCTTTTTGAACTTTTTAATAACGGACGTCGAAAGGGTCACGCCGCTTCAGCATGAGCGCACACTGCTCTCCCAGCATGCTTCAGTGCGGCGCTGTAAACTGAGCCGGGGACCACGGAGAACTGTTACTGTATCACATCTTGCAGGCAAATGAGACAGGAAGGAGGCAGCAGGAAAAGGAGCAGCAGATTTCCATAGAGAGATCAGAGCTCAGAGGAGATTTACATGAACGAAGTGACGGACAGCAGCTCTCTTCTTAATGTCTCCACCCGTCTGATGAGTGATCGGACTGAGACGGCTTGTCCACATAGAACTGATCAGCTGGTTCTGTGCTCATAAACAGAGAAGCAGATTCACAAACAAATGATGAAGTACAGGTACAGTCCTCTTCCTGTTTGAACGAGCCTTCAAAAGTCTACACATAAATGGTCCATGGACACACACACACACACACACACACACACACTGAGGCTGTATACAACGCTGGGAGAAACTCAGGGTTAAGTGTCTTGCCCAAGGACACATCAAACAAGTAGCTGCAGGAGCTGGGAATCAACCCTCGACCTTCAGGTTGACAGATGGCGACTCTACCGCACGGTTGTGAAACATGTGAAAGTCTGACTCTGAAACATCGGTCAGACTTTTAACTGTCTTTATGAAAGTTTGATGTTTCAGAGTCAATAACTCTTCAAATGAAAACCTGATCAAAGATATTAAGTCAAGCCTGTTTCATTACAGTTACAGTTAGATATGGGAATGAATACATCCTGTTTATACTGCAGGCTTTAAATTAACTGAGCGAGAGAAAGAAACAGATCAACGTTGAGTGAAGTGGGAGAGACAGAACTGTAGGTGGGAGGAGATGAAGAGAGAGAGAGAGAGAGAGAGAGGGAGAGAGAGAGAGAGAGAGAGAGAGAGAGAGGGAGAGGGAGAGAGAGAGAGAGAGAGAGAGAGAGAGAGAGAGAGAGAGAGAGAGAGAGCGAGAGAGAGAGAGAGAGAGAGAGAGAGAGAGCGAGACAGAGAGAGAGAGAGGTGATTAATGATTCACTAAAAACAGGAATAATCCTGTTTATCTAAGCTGCTGTGAACTCAGAGATAACAAACCTTTTTATTATCTCACACTGTGGTATTAGTTCACATTATTCTGCCGTCTGCAGTTTGTTTGTCTTTCTGTAATGTGGCCAGTTAACATTCAAATCTTACCATCATAATTAATCATTGAACTTTTAGTTCAGCTGCACTATATATAAAAACATGAGGTAAGAAAAGTGATTATTTCTACACACTTTGAGAAGTGAAGTGTGAATCCTTATTATCATGAATCCAAA
Source organism: Symphodus melops (assembly GCF_947650265.1). Taxonomy (NCBI): domain Eukaryota; kingdom Metazoa; phylum Chordata; class Actinopteri; order Labriformes; family Labridae; genus Symphodus; species Symphodus melops. The sequence continues at coordinate 2,489,850 of NC_136700.1, forward strand.
ATAAATGCATCTTTTTTTTTACCACTTAATTTACAACGATCATTTCTCTGAGTGTAACGATACCTTCAGACTCTGTTTGTATTTGTGGACATGCAGCTTAAACGTCTGCAGCAGCGACACAACAAAGACCATGTTTGATTTCAAATGATACGAATCCATGATGCACACACACACACACACACACACACACACACACACACACACACACACACACACACACACACACACACACACACACACACACACACACACACACACACACACACACACACACACACACACACACACACACACACACACACACACACACACACACACACTCACACACTCACACACACTTCAGCGTGTCCGAGTGATGTTGGGATGTTTCTGACTTCGAGTCTCCGCTCACAGAGGAGGGAATCCTTGGGATGACTAAGCTCTCGTTTGATTGGCTCTTCTTTGTACGGAGAGTCACAGAGGGCCCTGTCCTGCATCCAATCACAACACCCGTCAAATCTGTTTTGATTCAGGTTTCATGAGTTGACTGTGCAGAGCATCAGACCCATGCAGCTTCTGTTCAATCTTCAGTTCTGTCAGAATGAAGCTGACGAGAGGAACGATTCAGTCAGAGCTGGACGGGAAGACGTGAGGGACAAAGGGTCAAAGTTTGCCTCAGGTCATCGTAAGCTGGAGGTCAGTTAGAGGCACTTAGTCTCCGACAGGTGATAAAAAACTATTTGGAAATTAAAAATTACATCATGAGCTGTCATTACACACACACACACACACACACACACACACACACACACACACACACACACACACACACACACACACACACACACACACACACACACACACACACACACACACACACACACACACACACACACACACACACACACACACACACACACACACACACACACACACACACACACACACACACACACACACACACACACTGAGAGAGCAGAGACGAGAAGAAGAACAAAGAGAGAGAGAGAGAGAGAGGTTCACCTTCATGTGTCAGGAGAACACCTGTTCCCAAACACCGCCAAATGCTTTTCAATTCACCCTTGAATTATCACACACACACACATACACACAAACACACACACACACACACACACACTAAGAGTGGTTACCCCTCAGTGAGATGTCATTGCTCTCATAGAAAGCAGAGGTCACACATATTGAATATGCAGCAGACGAGGCGCGCACACACACACACACACATTTCTCATATCAAGATAACTTCTCTCTCCGACAGTCCTGTGAAGTAAACCAGCTGATCTGACGAGGATCACATGACTGCTGTGAGGGAACAATAAAAACACAGAGACAGCAGGATGAATGGATGAAGAGGAGGAAGAAGCAACTGAGGAGTGAAGGGAAGAGCGGAGACAGAGGATGAAATCCAGGAGGAGGAGGGAAGATGGAGAGATGGATGATGGGAGGTCGGCGCAGGCCAATAAGATGATGAATTATTCATGGTGAAGCTCGTCTCGCCTACCTGCCATCCTGCCACCTCAAGAGCCCGGTTCCTCCTCCTGTCAATCAACCCGTGAGTCAGTCCACAGAGGAACACTCAGGCGGGTCGTCCACTCGCTCACACTCGTACTCCACACAACGTTCAGACTGCCTCCTCTCTCTCTCTCACACACACTCACACACACACTCTCTCTCTCTTCTCCCATCCTCTGTTTCCTCCTCTCTCCTCATTGCTTCCTGGACCCCTCCTCCTTCCTTGAATCCTCCCCTCCCCCTTTTATCAATCCTCCTCCTCCCTCCTCTTTCTGTCTCGTTAGGCTGGGAGGATGGAGGCAGGAGGGGTGGAGCATGGCACAGGTCCAAACACACACACACACACACACACACTCTGCACCAACATTAGCATCTGCACAGCCAGGCACCACCAGGAAGAGATGCTGCAGAGCCAGACTCCAGGATCAATGACACACACACACACACACACACACAGAGACACGCACACACACACACACACACACACACAGAGACACGCACACACACACACACAAAGAGACACACACACACACACCAAGGTGACACAGGTCACGTGTCCTTACTTCGATAAGAAACACACATGACAACAATGTCGAAGGTTCTGTCAGGTGAAAATGCCAAAACAAAAAGACAATCTGGTCTTTGTCTCTTCAGACTGAAGCCGTCCATCAAACCGATCCTCAGACGTCTCTGTGGTCAAACACGCGTGTACTCTGCGTGTTGTGGATTTCCTCATACCTGTCTGTATACAGCGCTGTTTCAAACAGTCCCAAACAAAATGCAGCTTTTCACACAGAATTTGCTTCTGTTTTAAAAATGTGTTTAGTCAAACTCACGGACTAAATCAACATGGACCACTTCACGTCTGAGTCTTATAAATACTATAAATAATGAGTCAAACATTCCCTCCTCCAGGCTGTGAACATGTTAACGTCTGCTGTACTGTAAAAACAGAGGATTCAATTCGGCTGTGTGGATTACACTTTCTGTTTGCCCGTCTCACGTGGACACTCGAGGAACTGCAGGTTTTTAACATCCGCTTCATTTTTGCCGCTTGCTCAAACTTCAGCTGATGGCAAATTTTCCCCAATAAGCGTCAAGTGTCTGAGTTGAGCGGACACTGAGAGACAGGGCTGTCCATAAAGCTCAGCTGGTTGACTTTTGATTCTTAACGAATGGAGAGAGTCTCACTGAACGTTTCTTCTCAGTCAGCCGGAAGCTCAGGGACGTTCTCCCCACAGAGAGGTCTGTGTAACACTGCAGGCACTCACAACACATTTATACAACCACAACCACTGTGTGGAAGATACCGGAAAAGTTGCCTCATCATGCAGAGAGTCAGTGTTTGTTTTTCAGCGTACACTGAGATACGTCTTCACTGACATTTCACAAAGATAAATGAGGACTTTAAAAGTGAAGCGTGCTCCATAAGGAGAGATCTTCCTCTTCACAGCAGAGTCCTCCTCCTCCTCCTCCTCACCCTGCTGCTGATCATATTAAATCTGAGAGTGAAAGAGGAAACCAGAGTGAGACTGACCACATGAGGGGGGGGGGGTTTACTGAGCTTCACTGTAGTGTTGGTGGCAGTAACCCAGCCAGGCCATGGGGGGGCAGCATGGAGCAGATTGAAGTCAATTAGGAGATTAGAGCATTTATTTAAGCTGTTTTGCAGGAGCTGAGGGTGATGTCATCCTGAGGAGCAGGGACTTAATGAAGTCCAGCAGGTCCCTCCTCCAGGGGCCTTTCAGGGCTGCACATTTCTGATCGGTGGAGTATTTTAGTTGTACTTTTAATTTCCTTCAATGGAAGCTTTTCGTTCTCATTTTCAAATCACTCCTCACGAGTCTCTGTGTTGATGTTGATGTTAGAACCAAACTAAATCTGATTTCAGGGGCAGAGCTGTTCTTTTGATGCTCGTTGGGAAGGAGTGGAGAACAAATCCTCAGTCTTGTTTCCTGCTCCTCAAAGTCCACGCTGGCTGGATCATTCAGATTAAGTCAAGTGAAAGAAGCCTGACCTGACCTCACCTTACACAGACATCTGATCAAACTGGCACCTCTATAAAAAGGCACAAAGCAGACGGAGTGCTTTTGGCTGGAGGCGTGACCAGGTGTCCGTGGAGAGCAGGTCTGATGCCGGCTCTGTCGAGGGTCTCTGGTTACAGACGGAGCGCAGATGGCAGAGGACGAGACGGCCTTAAAGAAAAGAAAGACAGAAAGCCGACTGACGGACACGACTAAAAACTGAAGGAGTCAGACGAAGCTGATCGACACTCTGATCCGTGTCACCGTCTTCTGTCCACTCGGGCCCGTTTGGTGCAGCAGCATCACGGCACGGTGAACGGCTTCATGTTTTATCACGTGAGCTCAGAAACAATACGAGCAGAGAGCAGATCTTAACACCTGATTTGAAGTCCGAGGCGCCCAACACTGGGTGATTTCTTATCTTTAATCACAAAGAAACGGGTCACAGTGTGAATGATAAGAGGACGAATCCGCCACACAAAAGACAGCTTTTCATTTCAAAATCACGCAACCTGAAAAATCTGAACATGTGAGGAAGGACTTCTTCTCAACCCACTCTTAATCTACACGTGTCCTTTCAATGTCAAATCGGAAAAACAAGGAAAATGTCACATCTACAGGGAAAGAGCGGCCAAAAAAAAAAAAATCCAATAAACACTTGATAAATGTGCCTGGATTATCAGAGACTGCACGTTGTTCAGCGAACAATAAGAAATGACTCCCAGGTGAGGCAGCCGATCCCTCACTGGACGAGCGTCTGTCACTACGAGCTGCTCTACCACCTGCAGCTCCTGCTTCATTTCAGTCTGTGTTTTTATATATCTGTCGATCCAGCGTGAAGCTCAGTGAGGTGACCTCGTGCTTTTCTTACAGTTGATCTCAAACATGAATATCTGAAGGATCCAGCTGGAGGTTTTGGACCACAGCACTCACCAAAATGGATTCAAGTGGCTCATGTTACATGTTGGAAAACACACACAGCACATGCACAGCTCCGGCCAGACTCCCATGACCCCTCACTGTCTCTGCACCTGCTGCTCAATATGGCCGTCTGTTTAGTTCAGTGGACTGCGGGGGACAGAGCGCCGCTCCTCGCACAGTTTACTCCTGACTAACAACATCAGCAGCGAACGTTCAAGAGACTGATTGAGATGAAGTGTCTAACAGCTGGAGGAAGCGACACCTTCCTGCTCGGCTGGCAGAGACTCATTTGACTAATCGGCCACAATCCTCCATTGTCACCACAGATATGATCCCATCTGCAGGAGCGGATATATTTGCATCTTATTTGTAAAGCAGGATGTGGCAGATAAGGAGATACAAGGCTGCAGAGAGGCGACATTGTGCATTAAAATCCAAGATGCAATATCAAAGCAATGATATGATAATGAAACAGATTCTCTTTCACGATGACGGCTGCTGAGTGTTTGGAGGAACTCCAGGCATAGAGGTTCACGACTCTGACTCAGTGACACCTGCAAACTTCATCTCAAAAGGTAGACGCCACACGCACGCTGTAATGCTGCACAGCAACACCAAAAACACTGCAGCAGCAGCAGAACATCTGGCTGGACTGTGACGCCTTATTTCTTACACATAATGTCAGTGCATTAAAAGAAAATACTACATAAAAAAACATAATGAAAAAAAAAAAAACATTCTGTTCCTCGCATCGCCTCGCCTGATTGTTTTTCTTATCAGGTATCCCAGCCAATAGCAGGCTGGCAATTCCAACACACTGTGGTGTTTAGAGTCAGAGAACCATATGTCCACATTTTCATGAAAATATGCAGGAAAGGCTCAAAGCATCAACATTAAAATAAAACCGGCCAAAAATAGCAAAATAAAACAAAGAATCTCTGAGATAATGAAATTAACCTTTAAATCTAACGACATTTATTTATAATGCATCTAATCATGTTTCCATGAAATAGATGTTGATCAACATCTTTGCATGTGAGGTGATCCTCCTCATAATAAACCCTCTGAGCTTGTTTTGATTGTCAGCTGAGGTGGACGACGAGCTGCTCACCGTTGTTGCAGTACTGTAGCAGCAGGTTGGTGCTGTCATACAGGCTCCCACACGAAGCGATCCGCTCAGACATCATTCCCTCTTTCCTCTCTCCTTCTTTCCTCCCAGCTCGTCCTCTTCTCATCCGCCTCCTTCTTCGTCTTCCTTTCAGCCCTCTTCTTCTTCTTCACGCCGTCGCAGCGTCCCGTCTCTCCGCCACATTCACAAGACAAGACAAACAAACACCTTTACCTGCTCCCAGCTCCCCCTGCTTTTCACTCTCCCGCTCCGGCCCACTGCCGGCGTCAAGTTAACATACTGGAGGAATTTCAACTTCCGCTTTCAAAATAAAGGTAATATCGACAGGCACGACTTTTCCAGACATTTTAACAATTCTACAAGAGATTTGATAGACTTCATTTGAATGAAATTTTGTTAGATTAAGTTCCTTTATCTAACAAAAAAGATGAGTTTTCTTTATTTTGTACACTACCTGGTCGACAATGTGTGACATTAAAACAGTTTTGGTATTACACATTTCCCATTCAATAAAAATCAAAGTCTTTTCAAGATATAATTGGCCTCTATAATAGATCAGTAGTTTGTTTTTTGTATTTTATTTTATTTTATTTTTTGCATCCTCTCGTGTTACAATTTAAGGCCTGTATGATCTTATTTTGGAAGTCAGAACAATCCCTGTTCCGGTATTAACCTATCTGATTCTGGTTGACTTGGCGACAGGATCCTCGCTGTTACTATAGCAACAGCCTCTTCCCCCAGCTCCAGTCGGTGATGGTTTATGGCGGTGGGTGAAGTAAAGTGTGGTTTTAATGAAGAGTAAAGCACGTAATGGTTGAGTTGGTTGTAAATAGAAGTCTTTAATCAGGCTGAGGCTTAAGCTTGTCAATGAGAAAGGCGATCCTGGTGTCATGTCGTGGTCCTGCATATTTAACAATGAAGGATGAGGTTTCACTCCTACGATATTATAAAGGCCTATCCGTAAAAAAAATGCTTATTTGATATGGGTTCCTACTTTATTCCAGAAATTGTAGAGTTAATGGACCAGAACAGATACAGTCCATTTGATATTCCTAAGAGCAGGGGATAAAAGTAAAATTCCCCAAAGCGGACTGGGTGTCAGTCTTAAAGCAGCCGACTAAAATAATAATATATTATTAATAATAAGCTTGTCAAATAGAGAAACAAATGCACCATGTTAATACTGAAATATTTGGTTATGATCCTATTATCATTTTGCTGCCTCTATTTAAAAACAGGGACTTTACGGCCCTCTTGTGGTTATTTTGTTATTAGCTATAAGACCAAAAAAAGAACAAGACCAAAAAAAACTATCTATCTATCTATCTGCCTGCCTGTCTGTCTGTCTGTCTGTCTGTCTGTCTGTCTGTCTGTCTGTCTGTCTGTCTGTCTGTCTGTCTGTCTGTCTGTCTGTCTATCTATCCATCTATCCATCCATCCATCATCATTTATTTATGTTTTCCACAGTGCGCGCGCTGTATGTAGATCTGTGACGCGCACGCTTCAGCTACGTACTTTGTTGTGGTCACGTGACCGCCTACTCACCGCTAGGCGGTATATAATAGTACACTTGGTAAAAAACACAACAGTTGCAGACAGTGTAATGTCGGAAAAATATAGTTTTAGGACTAACATTGGTTAAATGAAGAACAACTTTAAAAAAAAAAGATAGCCGGAAGCGGAAATACTATAATTTACGCTGTGACGCTGTGTTCCGCGGGCAGTTAGTTACTCTCGTAACTACTAGAAATGATGAAATACGAAGAAATAAACTGTGCAGACGTGTACTTTAAATGTAGCGAATTACTTTGCATGTATTTTTACTGACGAGATCAAAGCAACCAATTCATGTTAGCATTAGCGGAAGTATCTCAGACAGCTGTAAACTTCCTGAATACAGACTGAACTCACAGTAAGTTTAAAGATGCATACTTATGTCTACAGATGGACTTCCCTTGTTTTGCAAGTTACTGCTCGTCTGTGGACTGGTTTAGGTGACGTTGTTTGTTGTTGTTTTTTTTAGGAGATGTTAGTTTAATGATCGTCTGTTTAATTAGGTTAGAAATCATTAAAGAAGCTATTTAATAAACAGAAACATTTTTCCTTATATTTGTGCATCTACAGATGAAAATAACTACCTGAACGTTTTGGTCACATGATGTTTCAGGGTTTCTAATTAAAGGCTTCAATAAAAGTTTCCTGATCATTGTTATTACAAATCTACATGTGTTGATGTCACCTGACACCTGATGACATGAAATCATGACCCCCTGTTGTCTTCTTTTGTTTCAGTGATTTGATGATCAGTCTACCTGCTGAATCCAGATCCTGCTGACTCTTCAGCCGATCATCCAATCTCCTCCTTGCTGTCAGAGTGTAGGACACTGAGTCTTTCATCGTCTTTGCGGACTCCTTGTCAGATTAGATTTTTCTCCCTCAAAGTTGTGTTGAGTATGCGGAACCGCCAGAGGGGATCCCATCTGGGCCTGCTACTCCTGGCCTCCCAGCTCTTCCAGGTGGGCTTGGACAACATACCTCCAGTCACCCTGGCTGTTCTGGGACTCAATGCGTACCTCTATCTGTTCCCTGCAGCTCCTCTGATGAAGGTAACGCATCCATGCAGCACTGACAACAGAGGCAGAGGTTGTTATTAAGACAACTCTAAATAAGTCAATAAGTGAATATTTGAATTACTAATATAAAAACAACAACCTGTCCACTCCTAGGCCTGTGTGAGTGTCCAGCAGGCGTACTGGTTCAGTGACTGGCGGCGCCTCCTGCTGTCCCCGCTCCACCACGTCGATGATTGGCACCTGTACTTCAACATGGTGTCCTTCCTGTATAAAGGGATCCGCCTGGAAAGACGTCTGGGTGGAGCCTGGTTCCTCTACCTGCTGTCAGTCTTCTCTCTGCTCACAGGATTGGTCTACCTGGTGCTGGAGGCGGGGCTGACGGAGCTGACCCAGGATCAGTCGTACAGCATGACCTGTGCTGTTGGCTTCTCAGGTACAGGCAAACTCCTCTAGGACTGTTTGATTCTTGAAGAAGACAAAGTCAACACAAAAATAAAGCAAACATGACAACAAATATTTATCTTTTTTTGTAACATAGCTCCACGTGGACCCCCAACTCTGTGGTCTGTCGACTGCCTGATAAAGATAAAAGTGTGAAAAGCAGATGTTTAATTCTGACTAAATGTTAACATCTTAAAAAGTGTTCTTTCATGATGGTGTTTCATTTTACTGTCATCCATCACTTCTGTTTCTCCAAGCAGCCTTGTTGTGTCGTCTTCACTTGGTCCATTTTTACATTTTTTTTTTTCTTTCTTAAAGCGACACGACATTGATGTAGATTTTTTTAACGGATGGTTCATTGTGTTTGTAGGCGTGCTGTTCGCTCTGAAGGTGCTCAGTAACCATTACCACCCCGGAGGAGTGACGTACGTGATGGGGCTCCCTGTGTCCAATCGATACGCCAGCTGGGCGGAGCTCGTGCTCATCCACGTAACTTCACCCGGGTGAGTTTCTTCGCACTGCCAACACTTCCTGAATGAGTTCAACCGAGTCGTTTCCCGATAGCGTGAGTGGATTATAAAGAGCAGAGAGAAAGCTGATTTGTGAGAAACACTGAAGATTACTACCCTGACAGAAACCTTTCTATCAGACCCCTCTAACATGTTGAGCTCTGGTCTGATTCTTGTGCTCTTATCACTAACAGTGAGATGACTCAAAGTGTCCACCAGGCGGCAGTGTTTCACAAATTAAAGATAACAAGTTCTGTTCTTCTCCAGGACTTCATTCGTTGGTCACCTGGCAGGTATCCTGGTGGGTCTGCTTTACACTGCTGGACCACTGAAGGCCATCATGAAGACATGTGCAGGTCTGGCTTCATGTACGTGTGTGTGTGTGTGTGTGTGTGTTGTCGTCATTCAGATTGTATGTTTTCAAATACTAAATGACACAGGCTGATCATTTCTGAAGCCTTAAAAATCTTATTTCTGCGTGACGGAGATGTGATTCATGATATTTCCCTGAGTCAGCTATATGCGCTTCAGTGTCTGGAGCTCGAACCGCCTGAGAGACGACCGACTGTACCACTGAGCCACAGCCGCCCATGTGCAAAGCTGTCAGTTTAGATTTGAAATAAGACTTCAAATGTTGTTTCTTTGTACTGAAACAAGCTTGTTTGCGTACTTTCATGAATCCAGCGTTGGTGACATCAAACGGATACAACCCCCAGCCCGCTGCGAGCTTCAGCTCTTCAGGCTCTTCAGGTAACACAAACGTACACAGTGTGCTCCACGAAGCGTTGAGCTGCGTTACACGACTTTCAGCTTGGGCGTGAGCACTCGGGGTGGGAATCACGATACGATATCGTCACCTTACACGCTTCATGGCTCGGAGGTTCAAGGTTCGAGTCCCCTTCTGGCAGGAGGGAAAAACAATATTTATGTACAAATGCAGATTCTTATTTTCTGAGATGTCAAACAGATTCTTAACTTCCTAAAATATAGATTTTGCCAATCAGTCACTCGCTGCTCATTGCTCTAATTTAAATGGAGCAGCAAGAAATTCAGCAAGTTTAATTATAGCGATGATTGAAAATAATTAAGTAGGGACAATTACTAATGAAAATTTAATAACTACATTTTACTACATAAAACCCAACATAAGTTGCCCGTGTGTTTCCTTCACAAAAGTGTACAGCAGCAAATGTTTTGTTTAATCTGTAAATAAAATGTTTGCCGATCAAACAGGATATCGAGAGATAAATTGTGTGTATCTGCCTCGTGGTGAAAGATAAGTGTACAGTTCTTGTGTGTACACTTCTGTAGAACAGATCAAGGTGCAGACAAACAGCATGAATTTAAATGAATGTGTATGTGAGCCCTTCAGTGACTGCCGGCCCGTCCTTACAGGCTACAGAAGCCCTGCTGCAGGAGGATACGCAGGATACCACGGCTATGCTCCCAATGATGCATCACCTCCTCCGTCATCTTACACAGGGGGGCTGACGGAGGAGGAGCAGCTAGAAGCAGCCATCAGAAACAGTCTGAACGACAGAGGTGAGGGAGAAGACGTCTGAACTCCTCAGACTTTTACAAATTCAACTTCAGTTTTACATCTGAGCGTTTGTTTTTTTTTGTTTGTTTTGTTTCAGGACAAACCAACCAGAGAGGAGCTCCTCCTCCTTACGGCTTCCGGCTCCCACAGGAGGCCAGCGCCGAGGATATCAGGATGCGCAGACTGAGGAGGTTTGACAGCTGATCTGCTCAGCAGCCAATAGGAAGGAGGTTGTACGTGACAGAACAGAAGACTGACCTGAAGCTGCTCTTCCACATGCTGAAGAGTAGAGCGCCCTGAATGAGACGGTCAAACCACACGGTGTGACACTGACTGTGTGTTACCAAAGAGTTCACGTCTGTCCTGAAAAGCTGCATGTGTGTTCAAACAGGTTCATGAGCTGCGTCGAGCACAGCAGTGAAGTTCTCCAGTTTGCAGAATTTTAAAAGCAAACAAAAAAAGAAAAAGGGAGAAGCTAAACTGAAGTTTCGAAACAGGAACTCAGCACATATTCAAAGAGTGACCGTAACTTTGTAAAAATGTAATTATATAAAATGTTTTCCAACAACATGCGACTGTCTCTGTCTGATTTGAGAACTGCGACCGGCTGAGCTTTTCTCAGCGACGTCTGATCTGGTCTTCTTATTGTATCACATGTTTTGATCCGGGGTCGAGATGAAGCAAAAGCTGTGAAATCAGCGTTCCAGGTTCCCATTTCTCCAATTTGAAATCTCTGAAGTTGTTGGTATTGGACAGAAAAAAAAGGACAGCGTTGCATTTTCTCTCTCCGGCCCCCTTACACATGGTCTGAGGGCGGCTACATGCTAAAGTCTAATAACCTCCAAACTGTCTCAGCCTGCCGACCTCTGTGTGGTACGTTTTGACGCTGGAAATTAAAATAGACAATGTTACCCATGCATTGAATGAGTTTGCGTGCAGGCAGGTGCGAGTGTGTCCCGACCCCTCTTTAATAAATGCACGAAAAAGGAAACCAGAAAAAGAGAGATCACGTCTTCAAAGGTTCTCAGTGGGGTTGAGGTCAGGGGAGGATGAGGTCCACACCATGAGTTTCTCTCCTTTTGTGACCATAGCAGCCAATGACACAGAGGTATTCTTTGCATCGTCATGCATGAAGATGAATTTGCTACGGAAGGTATGGTTCTTGTTTTTTTACCATAGAAGAAAGCTGTCAGTCAGAAACTCATACATACTTTGCAGAGGTCATCTTCATACCTTCAGGGACCCGAAAGGGGCCTACCAGCTCTCTCCCCATGATTCAGGCCCAAAACATGGCTCCACCACCTCCTTGCTGACATCACAGCCTTGTTGGGACACGGTGATCATCCACCTGGACCATCCAGGGTTGCCCGGCATTCTCAAGTTAACAAGACTTTGACAGCTAGTCTTCATGTATTTCTGGGCCCTAACCACACCAGAGGACAGTAACATCAGTGCTTTACAGAATCACTGCAGGAGAGGATGAAGGACCGCACAGGCCGCACAAACGAACACACACAAAGCTATTTCACACCTGAGAAGTTCAGAGATAAGGAGAGGAGAAGATGAGTAAAGCCGGTAGAATCAGGATTACAAGAGACCACTGTACATAAAGCTGGAGAAATAAACAAGAAATAAAACAAGCGAACGATAGGACATTACCCAGAAGCTTTTTTCAGACGCACAATTGAAAGATTCTCATGAAGAACGAAACTGATTTAGTCTTTTTTGCAGTGTCATGCTGACAGCTTTTCGTAGGTTTCGTGTTCTTCTTCCAGCTCAGAGACTTCACACCTGACCATAGAGAGCAGAGATCTGTTTACACTCCTGTCAGGGCTGAGCCGGTTCTGGCCCGAATAAAGGAGGACCACAAGAGGATTATTCTGCCCTCCATCGACAACATCAACTGGGACACGTTCGAGGTGGAGCCCTACGGGAACTCAGGCCATGGATACAACTGGGAGCTGTGGTGCATGTACATCAGCCCGCCCAAACAGTGGTACGAAGCAGGGGATGAATCTGCTCCAATCAGGCAAGAATACGTCACCAATGTGACATTTTGATATTGATCCTGTTTTATAAAAATGTTTTATGGAGTCTGTTTGGCCTTTGGGGATAATAAAGATTCCCTTTTCCTTGACTGCTATTGTTTTTTTTGTTTTTGTTTTTTTTATGATTGTGCTTCCCTCTTCACTGCAGGAGTCCAGCCATGATCGGCTGCCACCCTGCACCCCTGCCATGGATGGGGTCCTAAGGTACAACAGATGCTGAAGGACATGCATTGGACATGCATTTCTGGCGGTTGTCTTTGCGGCTCTCTCTAAAACACACACTGCTCATTAGTGTCACTCTGATTTACAGCTTTTTCCCACACAGGCTCAGCTGTAATCCTCTTAGCTGAGACTTCTGCTGTCGGCCTCCAAATGTTTCTGGGATGCACTTTTTTTCTGCTGAGGTCCTGAGTCAGTTCCTCACCCTTCAGCCTGCAGGGGGTCTCCTCTTATCTCACAGGGGTAAACATGTGCTTGGCTCAAGTACTTTAATGCATATGAGTAGCCAAACTGAAAAATAACTTTAGTCCTGGGTAGAAGGGCTGTGCTCAAAATCCAACAATTGATCACGTGTGTGCTCCTTGCAAGTATATGCATGGATGCAGATGTTACAGGATCTGGGATTAAAATATTTGGATGTATTTCTAGGATCTCTGAGGACCTGACTTGAAGTGTTTGAAGTTGCATGATCCTTAATATGCCTCTGCTGCTTCACAACAAAAATAAGGGGAAAAGAAAAACGCGTCCTTTCATGAAGTTCCTGCATGAAAATCATCACAGAAGTGGTCGAACTCGAAACTTTCATAGAACGTAGAAATCTAAATGTTGAAGTTTTCAGAAGATCAGAGCAGAGAGCTGATCAAACAAGGTAAGAAAACAGTGAGGGAGACAAACTAACAAGCAGAGGTGTTGAAATGCATCACAAGCAGCTTTAAATGATTCCTAGTTTTCACATCTTTTGCTTGAGTGTGTTTGCTTTCTTTGGGTTTTCCTTCAGTTGGGACGTTACACCAAAGATGGCCAGCTGTTCTTGGGCCCTCTGGGCAGCACGGGGGATGACACGCGCTGTGTGGTCGATGATCAGATGAGCAGCTACCCTCAGCTTTTGAACTGTGACAAAGTGACCGACGTGAAGATGAAGACGTGGAGTTTCAATCAGGTGAGAAGAAGGAAGAAACATTTTTTTTGATTGAAGCAGAATTTCAAAGTTTCTAGTTAAAGACGATAAAGAATCCAACTCTGACGTCTACAATGGAGAAGAGCTCACAGATGGAAGTTATAATGGCTGTAAGCCGCGGATGTTTCCTCCTACATTAACTTCACACCATGCAGTGCTTCACGAGCTACTTGCTTTCAAAGCCGAATCGTCAAACTTGTGTTAAAATGGCTGCAAATGATTGAGCACACTTTCAAAGAAACGGGTAGCAAATCTACCAATTATGTTTGGATTTATTTATTTTTTTTATCATTTTTTAAAATTCCATCAGTCTTTTAGTTCTGTATAAAAAGCTGCAGATTCAAAGCTGCTCAGCTGTATATGCAGCAGAAAAAAAATGAAGACCCCGTGCATCACAAAGTGGTGAAGAGTGCAGAAGGAGCAGGCGGTTGTTTCTTACTCATTGAACCCAGAACAGCATCAAACCAGACCCGTGTCTCTGCTTCTGTTCTGCAGAATGGACCCTTCATAAATCAAGCCACGAGACGCTGTCTGGAGGTGTGGCCTGGGTAATGCTAGCCATCGAGCCCAGCTGGTCCTGCAGGCCTGCTCTGGGCAGGTGTGGACCATCAAACACACCGTGAAACAATACATGATCACAATCTGTCATTATAAGAGATCTGGCTGAGTGATGACCTATGAGTCTGACCAAACAGGAAGAGAGAGAGATCCTGATCAGTTACATCATAATAATAAAGGCACGTTTTGTGAGAAAAGGCTGATTTTTCTAAAAGGAAACAAAATCCAAATGTTGTTGCTGCCATCATCCCTTCACAGAATGTGTCAGTTCTCGAACATAGGTTTAGTTTTAAGGATGGAGGTTTGGCGAGCTCTTCGTCCTGTGTCACGTTATGTCAGTAAAGGTGAGTGAAAGAATAACATGTTCAGTGTTTGCATTGAGGATGTTCCCAAAGCCCAGAGGAGTGAGGAGGGATCTCTGAAGGATACACAAGAGCACACTGAAGGAACCTTGCAGACAGACCCCCCCCCCCCTTTTTTTTTCTTGTTATCCTTAATGATTGGAAGAATCAACACATAATTAAATGATCATCATAATTTAACGCTGCGTGCAAAGAAATGGTCCTTATACAGAACAAACAGAGTGCAGGAGTGCTACGTGTACAGGCGTTTGCTCAGCAGTTCACAGGATACTAAAACAGCAGACAGAAACACGTGTGACAGATGTGTCTCCATGCCGCTCTGGTGGGAGAGAATACAGCAGGGTATGTAGTGGTGTAGATTGATATATGTTCTAGTGGCCTAGGATTTCAATATTCTGAGCAAATTAAAAGATAAATCTTGTTTTTTTAGTTCTGTTTGTGCGGACTTGCTCAGTTTCCTTTCTCTGTCTTGCTTCTCTTCTGTGAAGTGCAGAAGTGATTTTGTTTTGCAGTTTATGAACACAACAAGGATGTGACTTTTCGCTAAACTCACAACTCGATTCACGATTTATTTTTGAGATAATCTGGAGGTGATTGAATCTTCTCATTGTGCTGCTGTTGATGAAGAAGCTACATCATGTTGGTTGTGCTATTTGTGTAGTTCTCTGTCTTGTTGCTCGCAGCTTTTGTCTCGTCTGTTATCGCTTTCATTATCTGTCTTGGGGAAGCCAAAACGCTTCCACGGTCAGGATGAGGCCTGCTGACGCTCTCGATAATACTGCGATTGATTTTTCAGAGTACCAATTCCCCTTGATTCCATCGACTTTTAACTCTGGGAACTTCCCTCCAACACTTGACCTGTCACTCCGCACAGTCAGATGGTATTAATCAAAGTGTCCACCAGATGGCAGTGTGTCACAGGTTAATCGTTCTCTTCTTTTGTTGCCCACCTGGCAGGTATCCTCATGGCTCTGTTCAAATGTGCAGCTCTGACTGCGTGCGTGCGTGGACTATATTCCCAATTCTTTTATTTTAAACACTTCATGACACAGGTCAACTATAAAGCCATGGAAGAAATATGTTTACAGATTTTTTGTGTGTGTGATTAGGGGTTATTTATGTCTTGTATTTCCAGAACTCTTCTTACAGTCACTATTAATATGTATAATTAACATTTGGGATAATCCTGTGAGCCCGCTTTAGTTTACTTTTTTACTAAAAACTGCACGCCATGTCTATAAAAACACACATGCACAAAAAGGAACTAGTATGAACATGCATTAATGGAGAGATATTTTTAACAAATCCAATCAGATTTCTTTTATATTGTTTGTTTTTAACACATTGAATATCAACAGTAATTTGAATCTTCATCCTTCACCTTCTAGGCCATTGAGCTAAAAAAAAAAAAAAAAGATAAATCATGGGGCAACTTACCGACCAATTGTGAACTTCCTCTTTCTTCTGAAGTACAACATTATAATAGTTTTCCCTATTAATGTAATGTCTGTCTCAGTTAACCTTTAAAACAGACTCCAGGCTTTAAAACATCTAGACTGTGGAGCTGACAAATTTTTTTTTTAAAAAGCAATTTTGAATGAGTACATTACTGGTTCTGATTCCCTTAAAGCCCTGAGGCATCATGGGAAGGAAGTAGGGCATCTTAAATTAGAGGAAGGAATGCCAGCGAGCCATTTCTCCACACGGGTCTGAAACCAAGCTGCACTCGATGCGATCACACTGCACGTGCTCGTCCCCGCGCCTGCCCCTGCACGTCCAGCAGGAGGAGGAAGGTTGTGTGTTAATTATCCAGACTCAAAGTGACAGTAGGTGGCTGCAGAGCTGCTCTGACATCAGATGGATGTGACAGTTTGCATGGTTTGCTTTAGCATACTGCCAGGGGGAGCGTGGGAGCTGAGTGGAGCACAGGACCCTGGCAGAACATGAATAGCGGTGTGTGAAGACTGACAGCGGGTCTGACAGGCCGGGGACAGGGATGACACACACTGCACAGCAGACAGTGTGTGTGTGTGTGTGTGTGTGTGTGTGTGTGTGTGTGTGTGTGTGTGTGCAGCACTGCTGAACATGAAGGACTTTATGTGGCATTTGTTTTTTTCTATCTGTTGTTGTTGGTCAAGTATCTCATCTGTGTACTCATCAGAGCTCACCTGTTGGGACTCTGGTCACCTGGGTCAGGTGAGCATGGGAGGCTCAGTGACGCTTCGAACCCAAACTGAAGCAGATGTTCATGACGGACTGAAGAAATTCAATCACATGACCTGTGAATATCTATTCTATCTGAAATCAGATCTTTGTCCGTGACTTTGTCGGTGAAAAAGTTCGACCTGCAGAAAGTGCTCACAAAGCACCAAATATATGAACCTTTTTTTTATGGTGTTTTTTTAAGTCTTATTTAGTCTTTGTTTATTTTGTGTTTTTATTGTTGAGAGCAGACATCTAATTCCTTATGTGTGTGTGCATGTGTGTGTGTGTGTGTGTGTGTGTGTGTGTGTGTGTGTGAGCATGCCAGGCCAATAAAGCTGATTCTGATTCTTCATGTTTTCAGGCTGAATGATGTTTTTTCTCCAGTCTTCTGTAGCTCGCGTCACCTGAACGCCTCACACAGTATAATTGCCTTCATGATTGTGTCCCTCATTCATCCCTCTTTGCACGCTCACTGGCATTTCAGCTGTCGCTCTCGAGCCGTCGTTGGCTAATCGGCTGTCTCGTCAAACCAACAAAAAGCCGTTTGCTTGATAAGCTGTGGAGGGGTCCAAGGTTTAAGAATAAAGACATGTCCTTTAAATGCCTGTTATTATTAAGTATCCATATTTATGCTCAAGCAGGGATAATGACTTTTTTTTCTTGCATACTTGATGTGTAGTAAAAAAGCAAACACATGCTCTTTCTGTTCGTTTAAAAATCAGAACTGTAAGCTTTTTTGTTGTTGTTGTTGTTTTTTCCCTTGTGTTTTGTTTTTGTTTTGCTTTGCTGTGTTTTTGTCTTGTCGCGAGTGTTTCTGTCTTTGTGTGTTTTGTCCTGCGTTGTTGGGATTTTTGTGTTCTGGGGTTTTTGAAAAACTAATTTTTTTTGAAAAAATGTAAAAAAAAAAATCAGAACTGTAAGCTTAGAAGGTCAAGAGGTGTTAAACTATATTTCATTAAAGGTGACCCTGAGCACTTGGCATCCAAACCCACCATGGATCTCTATTCAGGCCACACCAGGTCGTGATTAACCAAGTTTTAAACGAACACACGGACTGAGCTGATATACCCACTCTGATCCTCTAGAAAGAAAAAAATGCTCCACGCAATCCTATATGTGAAGGTCGATTTGTCTTTGCATCGGTCAAAGCTGCAGCTAAGATCACAATAGACTCCCTTCAGACTGATGAAAGTACCGCGGCCTGAATAAAACAAGCATTTGGTCAAAGACTGAGCCGGAGTTCAGATCACATTTTCTCTTTGCTCTCCACAGAGCCGTGATTAACTTCCTCAAATCCTGCTCTGAAACTCCTAAAGTCTCATGGAGAATGGTATTAACTTGTGCAGCGGTATTAGCCCACAGCTAATTTTACACAAAGTTGTGTCACTTGTGTGCCAGGACTACACACTGCTGCTGATGACTAAAGAAGTGCCACACTATTTATAGGATAATCTCATGAAATCCCCCCCCCCCCTCCCCACATCACTCCCCACCCACCCTCACCCTCCCACTTCTAATTATCTCGCTGACTTTGTTCTCCACTCTCCTTCTTCTTCCCCTCGAATCTAATGGAACTTCCTGCTTCACTGTCAAAGGCCCTGTGCACCCACCCGATGTCAACATGTCGATTAGAGCTTTAATCAGCACTGAACACAAAAACACCAAGAAGCTAGAGAGGAGTATGTTTATTATGTGTTTATTTTTAATGACGGGGCAGTGAAGGTTTTTGTGTTTGATACGACGTCTTGATAGATATCCATCAGACCTTTCTTTATCGTAAACAACAAAGTCATAACCATTCTTCACTTCTTTCCAACCTCAGCCTGCGGTGCATATCCTGCTGTGTATGGATTTGCTTGTTTTGCTTGGATGAGCTCTGCAGACTCCAGAGATGGCTCAGGACATACAGTGAATGTAAAGCCTTGTGTTTGTTGGGGTCTGTCCCAGTTCAAACTAAAACTCTCGGCCACTTGCTTGTCTTTCTTACCTGGTTGTTTTCTGTGCTTCTTGTCATGCAGTCTCTCCCTCTCACATTCCTCTCTCTTGTTCTTATTGCATCTCAGCGTGTCTCCTCTCTACTGCTTTAGGATTTTTTTTTTCTCCCTTTGAATTTTGATTCCTCCCCAGTGTCTGCACTCTCGTCCCGCCTTTTCTAAAACTCTCTCCTCTCTGTATCTCTGCCTCCTTGTGATGCTCTCTCTCTCTCTCTCTCTCTCTCTCTCTCTCTCTTTTTCACAATTGATGTTTCTTTCTGTTTCTTCATTGTTCTCTAACACCTAGCCGAGCTCTAGTTAAGATCTCTCTCTCTCTCTCTTACACTCTGTATAGACTGTCTCTTTCCTCTCGGGTTGCCTTCAGATCATAGTTGGCATGTCTCTCAGTAAGCTGCAGACTTACTTTGCTCCTAGATTCATCCCAGCTATCTGGGTGACCCATTTCTGCTGAAACTCACACATTTTATGGTGTGAAATGAAGTACTGTAAAGTGTTTCATCACATCAGTTCCACAATACTTCTTTGCAACCAGCAGGATTTTATTTCTACTTCCTAAATCTAAAAAAAAAGACAGAGGTGAAGTACCACAGGGGTCTGTTCTTGGTCCCTTGCCTTTTCAGGAGGAACACCATTAATTCCTTTCATGCAAGAATTTATTATTTTAATAATCATTTTTATAATATATTTTATTATTATTAGTTTCTTTGAATTCTATATTTTGTAACTGACTTCTTCCTATAGTTTCCTGAAGTCTCATCATTGATGCTGTAATGTGGATGCAGAAGAAGCCCACTCACAGACAAGTCAACATGATTTTGAAGCTGCAATCAAAACATTCCTTTAGATCAAATGAAGGTTTTCCACAACAAAACTGAGCAAAACATCACGTTTAATGAGCGTTCAGGTTTCTGCCCATGATCTTCTCCGTCATCTGACATCTTTGTGTTTTTGCAGATAAGCTTAGAAGCACCCAAAACATACAATAAGATCATATGACTAAGATTATAAACCTGTGTATTTGCTGTTTGTTAAGGGACAACATAATACACGTAGCTACTGTAAGAATGTTAGAAACCAATGAAACATTTGCCTCTTTAATTGTCGAGTAATTGTGTATCGACACCCCGCCCACCTCCTCATCCAAAATCCCCCCCCCCCCCCCCCCCCCCCCCCCCCAGACCTGCTGCAAGGCAAAGCGTCGCGCGAGCCGCTCCACGTTTTTATCCCTGCGCCCTTCATAAAGGTTGTATGGGTTATTAGGAGAATAAGAGGAAATAACACGCCAACAAACAAGAAGGGCGTGCAGAATAACAGGAAAACGTTGGTAGGTGCTGACTGAACGAGGGGAAAATGTGAGGAGACCAGGACGCATTGCTTGTTCTTGCTGCTGCCGCCGCGATCCTGGAGCATCCTTCCCTTCGTCGGAGGATGCAGCATCTCTCTCAACACAGACATCTGCTCTCAATCCGTGCAGTCTGCTCATCCCAAATGTGACAATTCAACTTGCTAAAGGCTGGAGGAAGATGTGGGATAAGGCTTTCGCACAGCACGAAGGTTAATTCTATGTTTTTGGGGGGGATTTCCACTGAGCATCTGCACGTTTTTTTTCCTTCGTATTCTTCCTCAGTGTTGGACGCAGGGGAGGAAGAAGAGAAGACTCGATAATCCCTTCACCGTGTAAAGCTCCTGTGAGGAGTTTTTAATTGGATGTGAAACAGACTGAAATGGCTATGGAAGTCCCAATATGAGCTGCAAAGCAAAGGATGTGATCAGTAAGAGGATCGATTATTTCTTACGATTTTGTATGCCTGTCTGCTGCCACAGGGTAGAAATCAGAGCAGACGGTTAACAGCACAGATTTAAAATGTGTAAAACTGTTTTCAAGGCCTGGTGTTAGTTATGGGATTGTACATGTCCATAGTGGACCAAGTTACAAAAAATAATTAATTATTATGTTTTAGTCTTGATTAAAATTGAATCCTCCTACGTTGAGACCTGGATAAATCGCAGTTCTGTTCTGAGGCAGAAGTGCTTCTCTCTGTTTCCTTTTTGCATGGTAATCATGTGGAAACAATCTAAATGACACACTCACATCAGAGGTGTTCGTGTCCTTGTTTAACACCTTCAGGGGATGATCCTCCAACCTGGTTTCAGGCTGTGGTGACACAAAAACCGATGGCCAGGTGCCCACATTTGCTCAGAAAGGTGTGGCAACCTCAGTAAAACAAAGTTGACAAGTTGTAGGAGTGCAGATTTATGACCTGGAATCTGTGCAATGGCTCAAAGGTGCAACGTTTCAGTCGCTCTGCTGTTTCTCAGTAAGATTTAACCCAGTTTCCAAAACATCCCTCCAGGTTTCCACACATCGCAGTCAGAGGGAGCCCTGACTCCGTGACCAGTACTGCTTCTCCCGAGGTCTACCCCGTCCTCCCTTCAGTTCCCCCCCAGCCGCACCAGGAGCCTGGACACCGGCAACTTTTAATGGCTTTTGTGTTCAGAAGATGGAGGGTCTTATTGGTGCTGAACGTGATCGTGGTTGCTGGGTTCATGATGTTCTGGGCCAGGTGCAATACACGCAATATCCAAGCCAGCGGTCCAGAGGTTCCTGCTGACGGGCAGAGGCCCCGGGGCAATGGGACGGCTCAGGGGCCCAACATCAGCCACGAGGTGCTGCTGAAGAGGCTCAGCTCGCTGGAGGATGTGGTGTACAGGCAGCTAAACGGTAAAGAGCAGTGTAACATTCAAACTGTTATAACCTATAATGAACCAGGAAGTGGAGTTCTGAACAAGTGTATTTTCATTTCTTAACCTCACAACACAGATGAAGACAAGTCCTCGGCCTCTCACCTGTCTCATTATTTGAAACAGCCATGTTTGATGTAGCTGAATGTAAATCAATTCAAATGACGATGTCCCAAAGTGTTTCATAAAAGTATAAAAGCCTGCAGCTACATGAGAAGGACGTTTGTGGGAAAAATAATATTTTAAAGGATCACAATGTTTGTTTGTTTTTTAAATTAGAAAAAACAACAACAAATGAGACTGTTTTTAAAGAACACATCTTTTACGCTCTAGTGTTGTGCTTGTTTAATCTCCAAAAGGCTCAGGGTCAGAAACATAGCAGGGGCTTTTCCAGACCGATGGAAAAAGACGTTTGCAGACCCAGATAGCAATCTTTCTACTTTCAGCACACTGGAGCAGGATGTTTGCAGACACAGACTCCCGCACACAGCTTATCACACTGAAGGATAGCCAATTTAATCAGAGGTTTAGTCACTGTGCAACCCACCATTGAAACCCAATCACACTCTGAGGATGCTTATTTTATCTTTAATTGGAAACAGGAAAAAAAAAAACCCTGCAGCCTCGAAATGTGCACAAGAACTACTGACCCTAAGTGAGAGCAGGAAGCTTCCCTCTTGGCCTGTTTTACACCACACTACTAGTAAATAGACAAATGTAGTGAAGTCCTCTTTCAGAATCTGAGTCAGCACTTATTATAAAGTGAGTTCAGCTGTTTTGACAGCCGCCCACTACACAGAATGTACTCACTATCAGCTGTGAGCCATGGAGTGAGTTTCAGTGATTCAGCAGGACTTCCTGTAACAATCCTGACATGCTGTCCTCCTCTCCAGGTCTGTCCAAATCTCTGGGCCTGATCGAGGGCTTTGGTGGTCGAGGTAAAGGTGGCCTCCCTGCCACGCTGTCTCCAGCGGAGGAGAGCGACGCCAAATACTTGAGGGAGAAGTACGGCTACAACGCCTACCTCAGCGACAGGATCTCTCTGGATCGCATCATCCCAGACCACCGGCCCAGCAAGTGAGTACATGTCAGGTGCAAAGACTTAAACGTTCAGCGTCAAGTCGTGCTCTTCCTCTACTCGTATAACTTTTGGGTTTTGAGACCAGATGCCTCCGGCTAATACGATCGAGACGAATGAACTGTTTTCTGTTTGTTGCTGAGACCGTGTTTGAAAAACGATATTGTTGGTGGTTTTGGGAGATCTCGGTCTGTTCAATGTCCAGACAAAGTGGAAACATGCTCCTGCTGAATACTTCACATGGGGCACAGTGAGACTTCACCTGATAGGAAACAGCTGTTTCGGCTCAGATCCAGTAACATGCTCGCAGGTGTGCCACACAGCATGATTACCTGACACTCTAATATTATAGTTTAGGAACTCATTAGAAAGACATATTCACAAAAGCAGGAATTTTTCAACACAACAAAAAAAAAGAAGCTCAATTTAAAACATATTTTAGAGTTTTTCCACTTTTTGATTTTGCAATAAATAACTTGAGCGTGCATCGTCTACGTCTGACTCCACATCCTTTGGGTGCAAAAAGTCAGTGACGATGAGGAAGTCGCCTGTCAGTTGCTGCTTCCAGCTCTCTCTGTGTGTGTGTGTGTGTGTGTGTGTGTGTGTGTGTGGGGTGTTTTATGTTGGAAGGATCAAAGTGGTGTGTGAAGCGTGTTAGGGTGTGATATCTTCAGGCTTAGCAGCAGTGCATAAGCTGGAGTCGGAGGAGCCCTCTACAGTATGTTTGGCTGAAGGTCCCTTTAATTTACACTTTATTAATTTACACTTTATTAATCCCGCGAGGGGAAATTCAGTTTTTTTACACTCTGTCTAACACACACATAGGCCGAGATACACACTCATGCACAAACAGGGTTCTAGTGACATGCATTAATGGAGAGGTCTCAGAGTGAGGGGGCTGCCCACAGCGAGCGCTCCAGAGCAGTTTTGGGGTTCGGTGCCTTGCTCAGGGGCACCTCGGCAGTGCTCAGGAAATGGACTGGCACCTCTCCAGTTACCAGACCAGTTTCCGGACTTGGTCCGTGCCGGGACTTGAACCGGCGACCCTCCGGTTCCCAACCCAAGTCCCTACAGACTGAGCTACTGCCGCCAAGACTGAGCTACTGCCGCCAAAAAAAAACTAAACTGCAGAGCCACAGGCAGTGGTGGGAAGAGTCAGCCGGGAGTATTAGAATTCAGGAATATGGTAGCTTTAAGGATTAACTATGAATCTGCTTCATGGATATTACGTGTATATGTCCAAACCTCACTTCTACAACATGTAACTTATTAAGTCTGAGAGTCAACGAATACACGAGCACAACAGATTTTTTCCGTATCGGCAGATTCTTACTAATAAGCACATTTCAGAAGTGCCTAAAGGAAAACTAGCAGCTGATTCTTACAGTCACATTCAGATGAGTGAATCAAGCTGTCCTTGTAAAGTGTCAGCTTCACACTCTCATCATTCATGCTGCTCTCCGCTGCTGTTGCTGGTTACACTCATTTGCACCATCCCTGCCTCCTGCTGCTCCCCTTCTTCTTTCCCATAATTGCATTGGCACTTCCTGCCTTATACATAATGTACGTACAGTGCATCCTCTACATCAGAGTGCTTGTTTTTCTGCTGAGGTTTTCTCTCTGCAGACCCATTGAGTTTAACGATTCCCTCAGACTGCTGCTTGGTTTCATTCAGGGAGCCGCCGGTACAACTCAAAGCCCCTTTATGCTTGAAAAAAAGTTTCTCTGAATAAAACAACCGGCCCTCTGGAATTCACTCCTCCATAAACATATTCAACACTGCAATGACCCTTCCACTTTTAAATCCCTGATCAAAACTCAGCTTTTTAAAACTAGCTCGCTTGCTCGCTCCTGCAGCACACTCACAGTTTGCTTGGTTGAACAGGAAGCTGCAGGTTTTGCCTTTCAGCCTCATCGAACGAGATGTCAGCAGCCGCTCCGAGGAGGCATTTTGACGAAGCGTGCAGAGCTCTTGTCTGGAAAAGTTGATTTAACAGATGGTGCTCTGTGTTACCGCGTCCCTGTGCAGATGCAGAAAGGTGAACTACTCCAGAGACCTGCCACAGATCTCTCTCATCTTCATCTTTGTGAACGAGGCTCTGTCCGTGATCCTGCGCTCAGTCCACTCAGCTGTCAATCACACGCCGGCTCACCTGCTCAAGGAAATCATCCTGGTGGACGACTGCAGCGATGACGGTGAGTGGAGATGAAGGAATCCTCTTCCCTTAACTCAAATCAGTTTGATTTGAATCTGCTGTATCCAATTCATTGCGTGTGTACTAATGCACACGCAATGTCAAGAGAGGCAACGAAGAGAAACTCGGATAATTGGTCAGCATGTTTCTAAAAATAAGTTTTGACTTCATGCTGTCAAATAGTCAAAACATTTGAGAACTCATCCCCTTGTTTTCTTTAAATTATGGCATCGTGCATCATACAGAAATGATTCCAAGGTGTTCAAAGATTTGTTTTATTTTGTCTTTTTACTAATACAATACACAAATTGGTAATTTGTTGCTTCCCTAAATAAAATATAATTATGCAAGCATGCAGACAAGCCCAAAGCTGCTCAGAACTTTGAAAATCACATGACTTTGAAGTGAACATTTCCCCACAAACCTTCCTGATTTCAGCGCGAGTTCATCGAGATAAAAGATCACAAAGTGTTTTTTTTTGTTTTTTTTAATCTTGTTTCATATTTTCCACAAAGTTGCTCTTTCAGAATAATGTGAAAAATTCAGTTATCAGAAAAGAACTCACAAAGGGACAAAAAGGGATTCTTGAAAGTGAGAGTTACAATCATATGATACCTCTCTCATGTCTGTACGGTCAATATGAAGCTAAAAGCATGTTTCTCTCTGACCTGTTAATATGACTTACTGGTTTCAACTTGAAACCTTCCTTTGTTCACCTGACAATGTGATAAGCATCTCATTTTCTGTGAGTGTGAGCAGACTGAGGTGGCTGTTTCAGGGAGAGATGCTCCTGTCTCATTTACTGAGCTGGACTTTGTAGGATGAAGCGACAAAGAGAGAGAGAGGGGGAGAAATCCATGGGAGGAGAAGGGGATAAAACCTGGCAGAGGGAAAAGGATAGAAAAGGCATCTGAAGATACAGGACGGGGTGTTAGGAAGGGAGAGATATTATAATAGAGGGGATGAAACTAGAAGAAAGAAAGAGAATCAAGTGAGCCAAAGGAGTTTGAAATAGGCAAAGTAATGGAAAGATGGAGCGAGAATGAAAAGAGAAGCGGAGCGAGAGCTTACCACGCTAGCAGAGAGAAAGTGGCAGAACGAGAGAGAGAGAGAGAGAGAGAGAGAGAGAGTGCAATCAGACTGAACGGAAACACAGACAAATGGGGGGAGAGATGTGAGATAGTGGAGGATTTAGGGGATAAGGCTGACATTATTCTATTTCTTTCATTTCCAGCAAATCTCATGAAAAGATCAAAACCAACAAAGCATTAGTCTGTCGATCAGCGCTTTGGTTTTTTTTGTGTTTTTTCACTCAAACCAAATCTCAGTTGTCTCTGCTGAAGGGAAAAAAGGGGTTTGTCGCGTATGTATGGTTTTATTGGGGAAAAGCCAAAAATCCATCACAGAGGCGACGTCATGGCAGCGACGCAGGATTCCAGGCATGCAAACAAAGAATCTGGTCTCATACTGCCTGCACGAGTCAGGATCTGTGGCCTCGCTCTGTGCACATCCAAGTTATGTGTGAGACATGGGGAGAAAGAAGACACAGAATGAGCAATGAGTGTGCGATCAAGAGGCTGTTTGAAGAAAAAAAAAGAAAAAAAAGGGAGACGGTCAGAACGACAGGGCTGGATCGTGAGAAATGTGTTTTTAAAGAGAATTTTTGAAGCGTGCGTTTTGTGATGCAGAGGTAGAAGGGTTGTGTGTTTGAGTCCTGAGGGGGGAAGAGGCGGACGAACTGAGACGATGGAGAGATCACAGGTGGAGCGGTGGATGACTCTCAGTAAGCTGCACACTTTGTTTTTGAAGCTTAAAACAGCACCAGAGCAGAGAGAGCAGAATGATGTCATCAACCGGATCTGTGTCTTTAACTCCAATAAAAATAAAGTCTGTGATCTCATAGGGTAGAGATACTGATCTGGATGTGTCTGCCAGGCCTGGGCTATATAGCAGAGTAATCATGTTTGAGACTGTGTGACATCCACCAATAAATAGTGGAAATGATTAAAGTTGGATTTAATGTTTTTAACTAGCACAAGAGACACAACAAAAGGAAGCATGATGCTGACACGCTCTGTTGCTTTGTTTGGCGTGTGATTTTTGTTTCATGGACTACAGAGCAGCTGAAGGGACCGCTGGAGGAATACGTGAACAAGCGCTACCCTGGCCTGGTGAAGATCGTCAGAAACCAGAAGAGAGAGGGACTCATCCGAGCCCGGATCGAAGGCTGGAAGGCCGCGACTGCAGAAGTGACGGGGTTTTTTGACGCCCATGTGGAGTTCACTCCGTCCTGGTGAGGAAGTCTGGCATGTGGGTGGAGGAAAGTTATGATCTTTGTTTTTTGGCAGGAACGATGCTCACCGTTTGTCCCTGCTGTGCATTAAAACAAATAGTGTAATAAATGTGTGCGAGGGCGGAAAAAAATTGGCACAAGACGTCACCTCCTCGTCACACGCTGAACTGCTTTTCTGTACATTTTGCACCAAGTGTGTGAGATAAATTCTACTTAAAATTAAGTAAAGAGCGTGACTGACATGCTGATGTATAAGTAGGAGGGGGGGGATGGGGGGGGGCACACTAACCACACAAGAGGACAGTAACATCAGTGCTTTACAGAATCACTGAGAGGATGAAGGACCGCACAGGCTGCACAACCGAACACACACAAAGCTATTTCACACCTGAGAAGTTCAGAGATAAGGAGAGGAGAAGATGAGTAAAGCCGGTAGAATCAGGATTACAAGAGACCACTGTACATAAAGCTGGAGAAATAAACAAGAAATATAACCACCTTAAAAAATGGACATCACAAAGGTTCCTTGTCCTATGTGCTAAAACAAGATGCAATAATAGAAACGATACTTGGGGAACTTGGCAGACGCCATCTTGAATCTTGGAACGTTTGAAGGATTAATTTGAAAGATAAGACTGATTTTACTGAGACTTAGTCATAGTTCACTGACAGTTTTTTAGGTCTAGTGTTGCTTTTCCAGAGAGTGAACACACCACAGCTCACTCGGTGTAAACAGACACACAGCCCCCCCCCCCCCCCCGGAGCTGCACTGAGCTCAATCAAACAGAATGAGAAACAAAGTGGGAACAACTTGAGGGACTTATCTGACAGAAGTGGGCGAGAGAGCCGAAATCAAAGGAGCCGTTTTCTGCTGATTGGGAGTTAGCTTGGGGTCTGTCATGTGTGTTTCTGTGTTTACGCTCCTCTCAGGGCCGAACCGGTTCTGGCCCGAATAAAAGAAGACCACAAGAGGATCATTCTGCCCTCCATCGACAACATCAAACATGACACGTTCGAGGTGGAGCGCTACGAGAACTCAGGCCATGGATACAACTGGGAGCTGTGGTGCATGTACATCAACCCGCCGAAACAGTGGTGGGACGAGGGCGACGTATCAGCTCCCATCAGGCAAGAAAACTCCAGTCCTATGAACGGGAACTTTGTTGAAGCTGTTCACAAACAACAGAATGGTGATAACCTAAATACAGCAGAGGGGCTCAAAAGTGTAATTATAGAATCAGTAGAGTGATGTCTGCATTGGCGCATGCAAGCACACAGACTTATCTGTGTCATCTTCAGCAGTTTGTCTGTGTCTGTATGTCGGTGTATGTGTGTTTGTTTTTTAAAATCCAAATGTCCTCTTTTTAGACTCCAAAGTTAGTGCTGATAAAGGATTGAGAATAGTAAATATTATATAAAGTATCACTGATCGTTTATCTAGAGATGTTGTAGATACGACTTTACAAACCATACATGCTAAACAGACAGACTCACCGATCGACTGTTCTTAAAGGGGACATATTGTGAAAAATTCATAATATGTCTTGTACAGTGTTTTTGAAGCTATATTTGGGTAACCTGAGCGTCTATTGATCCCCAAAATGTGAAATAAATCCATCCAGTTCTTTGTTTGTGGTCTGCATAAGTCTTACAACACAGTGAAAAATGCTCTGTTTTTAATTTGCTCTCCCTGTGATGTCACAGTGGGATTCTGTGGAGAAAAAAAATCCCCTCCCCTCTCCTGGTATCTCCACCCCCCAATTGACGCCACCGCCAGCCTAGAGAAAGACTTTTGCTCAAGTCCGCCATTTTTTATTCTTGCTACAGAGGAGTGACGTCTGCTGGGAAAACTCAAGGGGGCGGGGTCATTACATTTAAAGAGACACACACACCAAAACGGAGCGTTCTGAGAGAGCTGGTTTCTACAGGGTCACAAACCTCCTCTGCTGCTTGATTCATGTTATATTTGGACCAAAGCTCAGAAACACAGATGTTTAATTTAGACCACAGGGAAATGTTCTCTTTAAGCCACTACACATACAAATGATTTTTTAAATTTTCGTGTTTTCCTCACTGCAGGACTCCAGCCATGATCGGCTGCTCTTTTGTTGCCAACCGTGACTACTTCGGCGAACTTGGCCTTTTGGACTCAGGCATGGACGTCTACGGAGGGGAGAACATCGAACTGGGCATCAGGGTTTGTGTGTCACCCAGTTTCAGTTGCAGAAAGTGGAGCAGTGGCCACAGTAGCATGGCACTGCTGATAAATGAGGCCCCATTAGGAGTCCTAGAGGACCGGCCCTGTACAGCTCACAGCAGGGCAGTGGAGATAAAATAGGTCATATAGAGCTTATAAAGACTGTTGGTTCTCCGCATGGATATTGTGCTGATTATGTTGAAGTTTGGGACTTTTAAACCTCCGTTTAGATCATGACTCTATGCAGGAACAAAGACAACAGAGTTTGCTTTTTGTGATTCGTATTAAAAAAAAGCAAAATAGACCGGGACACATTTTTGTAAGTTGAATTGTAAAGCTCTGCTGTGCCTTCTCCCTGCAGGTGTGGCTGTGCGGGGGCAGTATGGAGGTCCTGCCCTGTTCCAGGGTGGCTCACATCGCTCGGATGAAGAAACCCTACCACAGCAACATCGCGTTTCACACACGGCGTAATGCTCTGCGTGTGGCCGAGGTCTGGATGGACCAGTACAAATCCAATGTCTACCTGGCCTGGAACATCCCCATGGAGGTGAGAGGAGGGCTGTTACTATGGCAACAAGTCCTGCAGTAAGAATGTTTCTAAAGGGCTGATCTATCTCATTTCTATTCTCTAAAGCGTGGTGACCTACAGGGCTGTGAGCACTGCATGCTTGTGCGTTGTGTGGTCCGATTTCTATACTTGTTATATCGCCAGTTTTTGTTTCTGCCCTGTTCCCTTCTTGTTTATACATAGGAAATCATGGCGACTGAAACCAAGCGTATTATATTGGAGTTAGAGCTGATCAATATTGAGCAGCACATGATTAAACGGGCTGGTCGTGTCCTTCCTTCTGCAAAATTTCAAAAAATACCGGCGATACCGGAAAAGTTGTGAATGCTGGAAATACGATGCTAACTCTGCTAAACAAGCAGAGGCAATCGTTCCGACTTGTACTTACATTTTTCCGGAGGTTGCACATGCAGTATGCAGGTACAACTATGAGTTCTCATCATGACCTCCTTTTGCTCATGCAGAATCACGGTATTGATTACGGAGACGTCTCTCAGAGGGTTGCACTGAGGAAGACTCTGCAGTGTAAAAGCTTCGAGTGGTACCTCGACAACGTTTACCCAGAGATGAGAAAGTACAACAACACGTTGTTCTATGGAGAGGTGAGTCAGCATCTCGAGTGGGGTGGGTCATTCAGAAGATAAATCTTACACATCTTGTTACAAAACATTGTGAAGGAAGATTTCTTACCTAAATACTCTATTGTGCCCGTTTAAAACCGATTAAACTTATCAGGGTTGCTTTTTCCTTTTAGATCCGAAACTCTAAAATAAGCCACCTGTGTATGGATCAAGGTGTGAAGGAGAACCACACAGCCACCCTGCACCCCTGCCATGGATGGGGTCCTCAGGTACAACAGATGCTGAAGGAAATGCATTTCTCGTGGCTCTCTCTAAAACACACACTGCTCATTAGTGTCACTCTGATTTACAGCTGTTTCCCACACAGGCTCAGCTGTAATCCTCTTAGCTGAGACTTCTGCTGTCGGGCTCGAAATGTTTCTGGGATGCACTTTTTTTTCTGCTGAGGTCCTGAGTCAGCCAGTGTCAGTTCCTCACCCTTCAGCCTGCAGGGGGTCTCCTCTTATCTCACAGGGGTAAACATGCGCTGCAGGGAGCACAGGGCTTGGCTCAAGTAGTCATAAGCCAGCAGAGCTAAAAATAACCTGAGTTCTGGGTCGTTAGTGCAGCAACAGAACCTTTACATCAACACACTCCTCATGGGACCAATGCAGGCAACATCTCCTCACACTGGACTTTCACACCGAGGAATTATTCAGAGCTGTCATTCTGTCTGAACACGGTGTGCAGCTCATGTTTGTATTCATAATTTAAGTGCACACATGTAAGATCACATCTGCCTTTGGAAACCTGTAAATGCCTGATCACAGCGAAATACTTGTTATATCTGTGCGGACATTATAAGGTGTTCCAATTGTATTAAATTTACTACGTTTTAGAAATTACTGAATTGTCTTATGTTATTTATTAAAAAAAAACAGAGTGTCAGACTAAAGCAGACTAATGATATAGGGAAGTGAAGGAAAAGCTAACACACACAGAGGTGAGTGAACGGGAGTCAGTACAAGCTAGTTTTGTAGTTTTACTTTCTTTGTATGCTGTTTATCATCAGTTTCCTTCATAAACACATAAATAACCAACTTAAATCTGAAGTAATGACTTTACTGAAAAGAGTGAAGTCAGACGCTGTCTGGGTTTGACTGAGACAGCGTGTTTGTGTGTCGCTCAGAGGCTCAAACATGTTTCATGAACCGCTCCCTGTCCAACCGTTAGCTTGTCCCCCCAGTGGAGAAAAACAGCCCTCCCACTCAAAGACAAAGTGTTGTTGTAAGAGAACAACTGAAGAAGAAACAGAAACAGCAGAAACAATCTGATTATTAAACAATCTGCAAATCAGAACGGAGATCAATCCCACCAATGACTGCACTCGGTCGAAACACTGAGGGAGGGGCGGGGGAGGAGATGTGTTTTTTATTTGTCATTGCTTTAAGGTACAATATTTTTGAAAACCATTTGGATCAACTTTTGGTGAATTTCTATAAATGGGTTTGTGTTCTTCCTCAGACTGTTATACTTGTGTTGTATTTGTGTTTTTCCTTCAGTTGGGACGCTACACCAAAGATGGCCAGCTGTTCTTGGGCCCTCTGGGCAGCACGGGGGATGACACGCGCTGTGTGGTCGACGATCAGATGAGCAGCTACCCTCAGCTTCTGAACTGTGACAAAGTGACCAACGTGAAGCAGAAGACGTGGCATTTTAATCAGGTGAGAAAAGGACCAATCAGTAGGGATTTCAATCAATTAAACAAGTGTTCATTTGTGATTAGTAACAGTAGAGGCTGTGATCAAACAAAATTAAATACCATTTTAAATACTCTTAGTTAAAAACAAAAACAGTCAAATAGTTAGTTTAGGATTTTGGGGGGGACGCTTGGCTGACCCCCTGGACACGCCCCTCACACACAAGCAACATGACCAGCTCAAGGTCATTTTGCATTGACACCCTTTTTCTTTTCAATTTCTACAAATTAAAACAAAAAAAATCGCACCACATAAGATGAAAACACTATAAACACAATTCACCCTGGTGCTACTTTCATGTCACATCCCGCAGAATGAATCCATCATAAATCGAGCCACAGGACGCTGTCTGGAGGTGGTGCCGGCTAACGTTTACTTCGGCCACCTGCTGGTCTTGCAGCCTTGCTCTGGGCAGCGGTGGGCCATCAAGAACACCATGAAGCAATAGCTGATTGGCCAATTTCACAGGGTACCAATGATACCAGAGGCCAGTTTACAGTGCAGCTCCTGACATCAGCTCGGCTGAGGAGCGGCGTGAGAGGCAGAAGCCACAAGAAGCGATGGAGGTATCTCAAAAGACGTCATGATCTGTGGACATCTCAGCGGCACAAGTTCTGTGTGAAATGGCTGATTTTTTACAGACGGGGAAATCAAAATGATTCAAGTTTAAACAGAAGGACTGTTTCTCAGAATATATGAGCTGAATCATGTTGACATGATTCCTGTGTGTGCCAATCCCCTGCCATGTTTTTATGTTGAAGGTTGGAAGTTCGTTAAGTCTGGGAGATGAAGGTTTGTTTCAGTCTGACTTTGTGCTTCATCATTAATTCTCTTATGCCGATTAAAATAATGAAATACATAGAATTACATTTTCAGTATTTGCACTTATCAGAAAACATCTGTAGTTTTCATCCAGCTTCATCATTTTAGTTTAAGATTTCAGAAAAGTGAAGGACTGTCGACTCATGACAGATTTAATGAAGTGAAATATTTTACGCCCCAAAATGTTTTTAAATTTGTCCTACAGAAGCAAACAGCCTGTAAATATGTTTAACTTGAAGAAAAGGCATCAAGAATGAATCATACCTGTTTTGAAAGGTGAATTGAACCCTGTCTGTTACTGTAAATCATCTCAGATATCACTCCGTCGAGGGCTACCGGACTTCATCATGATTTTAATATGTGGTGGAAACATGTGTCTCTTTAAATGCTATTTCTTTTTGTTTCACAGTGTTTGCTAACACTGGAAGCTGTACATCTTGTAGCATGATTGTAAGTACTGTACGCACACATGGGGGCAAAGTTGAGCTGAGCCGGTCTGTTTCAATGCTGAGTGCCAAAACTCTGAAAGTGTCTGAAACACTTTCTTACACAGTGAGACAGAAAGACAAACTCTGAGTCAGGAAGGTGAAACATGCACAAGAGTATGGATTGTGGGAATGCTGGAGGCCTTCAAGGTCCGTATACTTCATGTGATGAGATGTATATGATGTCAAGTTTTCAATTCAATATTATCAGTTGGATTTTTGCGTCCAAGATTGTCTTCCAATAAACAACTGGTTTCCTGTTTCCTGTTGTTTGAATGTTTTTTTAAGGACAAAGTAGCAGTTTATTTAGTTTTCTGAATGCACTTTAAATTGTCAAATTATCAGTTTGCAGAACCTATATTGTCATTCTGAAAAAATACAATTTGTTAATACCACTCTATATCATAGTATTGTTTGTTGATGAAAGTAACTCTTGACTTTGCAAAGTGGGCGCCACAATACTGATTCCCGGATCTTCAGCTGCTCCGTCCATTTGCATGGCCTTCATCAAACTGATTTCTTGTACTGTGAGATTAGCCCCATGTATCATCTCCAAAAATATACCACTTCTAAACAGATTTCACCCTCAGCGCCAGCAATATGGCATCTGGTGTATCTGTGAACAGCAGCTCGGCCTATATGAATAGTTTAATCGCATAAAAGTGTTGCTTTAAAATATCACACAGCATCCCGCGAGGCAGCCGCGTGACCCCACGTCAAAGAGGTGGCGGTGATATATATGGAAAGTTATGGATTCAATCCTGCAGAGTGTCCTGAGAAAGGTGTCCTTGAGCTCGTGCTGCTGCTGCTTCCTCTCTCTAAACTACTCTGGATGAGGCATCAGCTAAACGCTTAAGATGTAAATGAAACAGGAGGAGTCCGCTGGGAGCACAAGGGCCTGCTTCTAGCAAAGAGCTGGAGCAGGGTGGTGATGCTCTCTAGGACAGAGCCTGCATGCTAACACATCACTGAATGCTGTTTAATGACACGTTGCACATCTGCTCATGGCATGAAACAGGATTAAAATCTGTTGTTAAATCCGGCTTAATACCTGGCATTAGTGAATGTAAATAAACACGGACTTTCTGAATGACTGATTCTAAAGCTAAAGCCCGAGAACATAAAACACCTGATCATTTTCAATAATTAGAATCATTTACTAATCTTTTATGTGATTTTGAAGAGTAACAGAAAACTATCAAGCTGGATATGCTATGACTGACTGTTGTGACTGATTGATCAGCAGCATATTCGTGTTTTCTAGAAGAGTTTTAGCAAGGTTTTTTTTGTGTGATTTTAGTTAAAAAATAAATGTCTGATTTAGATTTAGGCATTTTCAGGGTGTTCTTGTTTCTCTGCAGCCTCACGCTCTCGGGCTCAACACTCCCCTCTTGTGGTCTTACTGGGGTGGTAACAGGCGGATAATGGTAACTCACTTTATTGTGTGAATTAGACACAATAAATGCAATCCTGTACAACAACACAGTCAGCACGTTTCTTTAAAAGTCTCAACAATCACAGTGAACTGTTGAGACGTACTGTGCTGCGTCATATGAATAGTCCGTCTCTCTTTATGTTAATACTATAAGTAACGTTCAAACCACCTTTCACATGGCTTTGATGTGAAATATCAATTATTTATAAAATGAATCATAGCACATCAATGTGGCTCCATGTTCGTCTTTACTGACAAGCTGCCTCTTCTTCTGCTCACATGACAGAAAAGCTGTCACAAGTTGCAAAGATTTATAAACCCTTTAAAGCTACTACATCATTTTTTAAGGTTGAAACTGAGGAGCAGTGTAAAATCACATCCCTCAGTGCGCGCTAGATCCGAAAAACACGAAAGGTAAGGAAAGCACAACAAGACCTGCAGCTCTCGTTTGAAGAGTTGATTTCGTGACGCTGAAACGTCTCTTTCGTTTGCTCGAAGTGTCACTTAATAAATCCTTCAAACGAGAGCTTCTTGGTGTGCAGATCTTGTGTTGCTTTCCTCACTGAGTAGTAATTTGTCAATAATTGTCTGGTTCTTTGTCACTTACATTATAATGAAAAGGTTTACTCGAGAAATCTATAATCAGAGCTCAGTGTAGTTTCAATAAGGTTTTCTGCAAGTGAAACATGACAGCTCCCGGTGTTGGTGTGTGCTGCTCAAGAAGGTATACGTGTGTTTATGAGCATAAATCCAGTCAAACAAAAAGCATCATTTAAAAACACAGTTTTATTGCCTCAAAGCTTAATCCTTTCACCGTTGTACAAGTTTTCTTATTTACAATTTCATAATAATCACACCTCTAATAAATATCACAACTTAAAATCTGTCTCTAATCTACATGATTGAATATTGCACATGCATGTATCGTGTGTGCTTGTCTAGTAGATATGATATCTTCTTACCTATGTACAAAGTGACATAACAAAAACAGGTGGGTTCCACCATGGGTCACCATGCTACTGAAACACTGTGCACTTCCCCTCCAAAAACCCAGTGCAGTGTAGACATGCAACCCTTCTGCAGAGGCAGGCTGCGACAGTTTGATTGCAGGAAAACTGTAACCATAGCAACTGTAACGTAAACACTCAAAAATCCCCCCAAAACACAAAGTGAAATAAAAAGTGAGGGAGAAAGTTCTCCTCGAGGGAGCAGATAAAAAAAATAAAATAAAAACAGGTTTCCAGTCGAGCACTTTACATGGCAGCAGTGACTACCTCGCAGTTTGGTGGTGAATTGTCTTTGATACAGCAAGAAGGTTTAAAAAATAAAACAATCAAATTTTAATCAGTTTGACTTTTACAGAATAAGACAAACCCAGTGTGACCTACATGGTG
The DNA here is from genome assembly GCF_947650265.1 of Symphodus melops. Lineage (NCBI taxonomy): Eukaryota > Metazoa > Chordata > Actinopteri > Labriformes > Labridae > Symphodus > Symphodus melops. Next base: position 2,526,369 of record NC_136700.1, read on the forward strand.
TTGTAAAGTAAATCTTCTGCGTTTAAAACCTTTTACAGGTTCAGACTTTTTCTGCCACAGGCAAGAAATCTATTCCTATAAATACACTGTGTTTAAATATGTGTTAACATACAAGTGCTGCTCTACCTGCAGACGGTAGAGCGAAGTCAACCTCTAATTTATACATAAAAAATAATCAGATGTTAAACATTAATTATCAACATTTATTGGACATTTCACTGCGCGTTCAGCAGTGCATACAGAGTGAGAGAAAAACACAAACAACATGGAGAACGGCATGATCTGATGTTCACCTCCAGAGGGCGCTCTTGCACATTCCTTCAGCCCTCCGTGTCATTTTATTGGACAGGACAACAGGCGCAGTGCAAAGCATTGACAAAACAGACCAAATCACATTTCTGCCCAGAAACGCTGCTTTGATCCCGTTTTAACGTGAGGACAGAGAAACGCTTTAATACGGCGTCGGGTGGTTCACCTCTGCAGAGTTTATGGCTTTGGCAGGGGGGGTTCAGAGGACGCAGAAAGGGTCTTCACCGCCTGCTGCTGTTTGTGATGAAGCAGCCGCCTCTAAAGCTGCTGAACTCCCTCCCTGCACCTCTGCACCCGAGTGAGCAGAGAGCACCGACACTCATGCACATACAGAGAGGATTACTGTACACCCCCCAACACACACATGTGAAACACGTACTCAGACTTGGGTTACATTATTTACAGCAGACACTGACTTGATCGCATGCACATGATATACGTACGAGCGTGTCTGGCCCCTGGCTGGGGTTACACGTTTAGATGAGAGTCAGTGCAGGAGTTCAGAACCGAAGATGTTCAGATGTGTCAGCGCTCAAACCCCCGCCTTTCAAAAGAGCACATCATCCAAATTATTCAAATGTCATTTCTTTATCAGTGGTTACAAAATAACTTGTGTCAGCCCACACAACATGAACAGTGTAAACATGTAGTCACGTGTAGTGTCATGGCCGACACTTTGATGTGGGCATTTCTGCTTCAAAGATATTTAATGTGAGTCACATGTTCTGTGGATATTTGAAGAACTCTTTTACCGTCAACCAATAAGAGGTACGAGTGGAACCTCTGCAGGGATATTACTGACGCACTGTGGATGCATAAGTGCATATTTCTTCTACATTAATAACATTTGAATTGAAAAGTAAAAACAGTCAAATAAACCAGGGTCAAGGGCTCAGGATGAAATCTAACAGGAAATGTGTTTGGCCAACCCACGGACAGATTTAAAGGGAGGGTCCCATATTACTCCTGGTCCTCCCTCTGGACACGCCCCTTTATATGAAAGTCAATACGTTAAGCCCCAAAAAGCAACTTGAATTTTATGAATAACAGACATGAAGCTGGAGAGATTCAAATGTATGGAGCACAACGTTGTAAGTTAAAATCTTGATATGTTGCGTTTTAAAGGACAAAAAAGTGTTAAAACCTGGAAACTTAGACTCAGCATCACATATTCAGTATTTTTCACTGATGCTGAGTTTGAGTGGTATTTTCTTTTTCTTCGATTTTGGATGTAAAATATCCTTGATATGTGAAGTGTCAGTGATTATAGATAATAGGAGCGAGCGAGCGAGCGAGCATTGAAAGGGTGAATTTTTTTCCACATGACACAGAAACTCTCTCTCTGCACTTTGAACAGCGTTCACCCAGCAGTGCCCAGAAGAAGAAGAAGATTCTCCAGGCTTCCTTTATGAATATCACTCAGTTACCTTCTAATATTCCCCTCACTTGTCTGCTTGCGTTGTAAGGCTGACGAACTCATACCGGCACCTCATAGCAGCCCACAGACATCTAATTGGGGAGCTCAAATATCGTAGCACCATGAGAGCTCCAGGAGCTGTGGCCCGACACGTACTCATCCTTCTGCCGAGCTCGGCGGAGCATTGTCCTTCCAAGAACTACAACAAGGGGGGGATTGTTCCCTTCCTCTCATTGCCTCCCATGACTGAGGCTCTGGTAGCTCGTCAGACTTATGGCGGGTGACAAATCTGCAGACAAACGCATCACATCCCACGAGCAGCTCTGATCTCCTACACTGAACTAAGTGTTTCATAAAACTTTGTTTTATTGCATCAGGGAAACAGACAGGACAAATTATTCTGTGTAATGTCAGCCCTTAAGTGTCCCTGTCAGAATAAAGGGGGAGGAATACAGCATGACTCCTCGTGCTGGCTTCACGGTTTCATTGGACGTCAGGTGGAGAGGTGCCACTCGTTAAAAAAAAAAGAAAACAATTTCAAAAATGGATTAGGTCTCTGATTATTTGGAGTGTAATTCCTTGTAGTCCTATCAGCAGGGATATGACCTCACCCACTGGCATGCACATGCAGGCTGGCTGGCTCCCCGCTCACAGTCGGAGCAGCTACTCCATGCCGTTCCTCAGCATCTGATTGGCTGCGATGAGCATGACGCTGATGATAAATGCCATGGCAAAGGCGCAGATGAGGCTCTTCCTCACACACGTCTGTCGGTTCTTCTTTGAAGGGTGAACTGAAAGACAAAAACAGGAAGACGAAGATCAGTACAGAGCCAGTTTAAAAGACGCTCTTTGTATCTTTCTGCACACAGAAAGAAGAAGCTGAACAGACAACAACATCCTACAATTATTCACTGAGATTATTGGTTGCAGAATGAAAACAAGAGTAGAAAAGTTTTGTTTTTTTAAATCGACATTTAAATCCGATGATTGAAAATCGGCCATAACAAAACAAACTGAGGACAAGCCTTTGAAAACCAGACCTGAAGTCTTAGTGTGTATACATGTGTGTGTATAGTAGTTTAGATATTTACTCTCATAGAGACTAATTAACTTATTGTATGGACTTTATACAGACGGGACACATTACGCCTTCACTCATGGCTGTGAAAGTCAAGAATGAATCCTTAACCAGTGAGTACCCACCTGCAGAAATAAAACAACTGTATACCCTGTAATATAACAGTATATAATATGCTTAAATCAATGCATTGTGACTCAGTGGTTCAATTACAGAGGAACATTAAGCTCAAGTTTAGACTTCATTTTCATGCAACTTTCCTGCGATGAATCCGGCCGTCATAAAACATTTTAATGTGTGGTTTTATGAAGCTGTTTCACAGAAGGCTTCACTCATTGTTTCAGTCTTTTTAAGGGGGCAGTTCGGGGTGCAGTAGAATTGAATAGTGAAGGTTTTTAATGGCTTGTCCGTCTCGTACGTCGGTGAGTTCAGACTTTAAATCAGGAAGGTGTCTATGTCTATAAACAGTGTTGAAGCAGTGAGGAGTATTAGCTTCATGCTTCCTGCACAGCACTTACACACCTGACAGCACAATCCACCCTCACACAGACCTTCCTTTCTTTCCCTAATACGCCTTTCAAGGGTTTAAGACGTGGGAAAGTGAGGGAAAGACAGCATGTTGAAGAGAAAGGGGGTTACGCAGAAATAGGAGCTGACACACATAATCATGCAGCGGCAGTCCGGCTTTTCTCTATGAGTTAATTTTCTGGTTCAATCAACCTCCGGCGGTTCACAGGTAACTCAGCGGCGTTTCCTCCCTGCGGTGGGGAGGCGGACCGCGAGCCGCTGAGATGATTTCACACAGCCGCGGTAATTAGGGGAGCCGGGCCAATGACCCACAGCCGCACAGCTCTCACTCGCTCACTCCTGCTCTATTTTTAACTCTCAACACGAGAAGCACCGAAGTCATCAAAAACGCCTCTTGACTGCTTGTTAAAAAAAAAAAAAAAAAAAAAAAGTACGAACAGCGGAAAGTAGGGCAGAAATTTAAACTCTTTCTTGGCTTCAGCTGTGAGTCGGTGTTATTAGTTGAAAACTGCTATTCCAGACGTTTAGCTGGGCTACATCATATTAAACATGATGTGATGCGAGTTTCAGCCAAGTGGATTATCTAAGAATGAGCTTTTAGCCAAATACTGAGTTTACGTAAGTCAACGCTGAACTTTCTTCACCTCGTTCGTGCTTCTATACGTATCTGAAAAGAACTTAAGTTTGCTTTTTCAAACTTTGATTGAACCAGCAACGACTTGATCACACTCACAATCTGGCACGGAAATTAAAAAAAATAAAAAAACATTCTGCTAACTGGGGGTTAAAAGTGATGATTTCCAGGTCACTCTTTGAGTTTGGCGCTTTCCAACATTTCTGAAACACAACACCGGAGTATTCTTCGACTGAAACGTTTGATCTGTTTTTGATGATTTCAGCCGAGTCGAACCACGAAAAAAAAAAGGGATTATCAAAGGTCAAACTGTGCTGGTTGTGTCACAGTTCACAGCTGAATCTAAAAGGCACATGGACTTGGTTGTAGCACTTCATCCAAAAGGCCTCTTCCGACCTGACGGACTGAGAAACTTCAAAAACAGACAATCTGAGGTTTTTCAGATCGCTTCAAAGTGTTTCAATAATATCATAGAGCGAAGAAGAGACTCCTCTGTACCTCCCAGTGAAGTGCACAACGTACAATTCTCTTTAAAGATTTGGCAAACACAGGGCACCACTCTGTTGAAATGTGAAATCATCGTTGAATTACAAAACGTTTGAGGCTCAGTTAGAAACTGGATCATATCTGGGTCGTATTTATTTTCATTGCTGTCGTGCCCCAGGGATGATACGTGCATATAAGTATGGATGAATTAAAGAAGGTGTCAATGGAAAGTCCATGTGTGAAGCAGCTGGCTGGAGGGTGAAGCTGGGCGGAGGGTTGTGGTGCAGACATCAGTTCTTGGTCCAGTCGCCTGAGCCTCATAAAACACCGAGCCAAACATCCACACGGGACTTTCTGCAGAGCTCCACTGTGGTCATGAAGGTAATGAAGTGTGCGCCGGTCCACACTGATTTACGCTTCACTTCAGCGTTCAAATGAGTCGACTTACAGGTCGAGTAATTGAACATTATCGTGAAGGTGTTTGATAAAAATACATCCTGATGAAGCTCAGCTTGACTTATCGTAATCTCAGCAAAGAGCTTTGACTCTGAGGTGTTTAGTCACCAAAGGAATGACGTAGTTTCATGAAGAAGAAGAGCGTCTGTGAATTCTTGTTTATACAAAGTGATGAATTTCTAAACTAAAACGATGCAGAGAATCTTAAAACGCTACATCTGCACAGCCGCTGTGACATCCACACATCAGAGTTGATATTCACACTTTGCGTCTGGCCCTCGTGTCACTCTGGACAGCCGTGACTCCGGCGTGTATCAGAGCGCTCTGCTGAGACTCGTTTTTTACTCTATTGTTTTTCAGCTCCAAACAGTTTTGATCCCAGAGTGCGAGAGGGAAATCAGGCGCCTCTTAATGCTGCCTCATATATCAGAGAGAGAAATAAGAAATAAGTACCAGAGGAGCGTGATGAATTGTACTCTCACTGTGACACTAAGTATTGATTTCACCATGACTGAGCACATTTTGCTGTCCCGCTGTGGCGGCTCGTACTCGGGGACCTTCAGGCCAACAGATTTTGGCGATGCTGCGGCGGTCAGGCGTTCATCATAAAGCCAGCAGGGACGTCATGCTGGCATCACCTCACACCAGTTTAAAGCAGCTGTGCCGTCCTCAGTGACAGCAGGACTGGCTGAGCACATCCACTCAAGGTCAGGCTCCATTAACGAGCAGGTTTGATAAAGAGAGACGTCAAGAGAGAGAATTTTAGACCACAGAAGAATAAAACAAGACCATGAAGGAAGAGACGAATAATTGCAGGTAAGCATGCATTGGTGCATATTACACTTTATAGTCTATTTGATCTACATCAATCGACTGAGCTGTGGGGTCATTTTCTCCTCTGGACTGTGGTGGCGATGAATGTTCAAGATTAATACCGTAAATTCCGTACTATTGAGCGCACCTGGATATAAGCCGCACCGGCTAAAAATAAGTAAATAAATGTATTTGTACATATATAAGCCGCACTTGATTATAAGCCGCAGGTGTCCACGCTATAACAAGAGCTATTTACACAGACGTAGGCTACCGGTAACATCCGCAAATACTGTAGCGTCCGTCCGGACGTTAAAGGACGACGAGAGCGTTCAAATAATAACTTTTAATAACCCGATCACTGTCGGCCGTGACCACGCCGTTTACAGCAGAGAGCAACACATAACTTGCCGTAACAATCCAACTCTCTCCCCCAGCGTTCTCTCATACAGCCACTCAACACGTTCTCGCTGGTGCATTCACTGACTCTCCACATAATCGGAATTATGAACACATTATCAACTACTGACTTTACAACATGAACCGTTACAATACGAAGCCTAGCCGACGGTGTCTGTAACACGGCTGATGAAAAAGATGACCGTAGTATATTTCACAAGAAAAAGTCCATCCATTCACTGCCTCAGAATGACTTCATTACTCACTTCCTCAGTCTCTGTTGTCGCTGTCAGTGTCATCTTAACGTGCAGCAGCTCTGTTAGCTTCTTTGACAGCCAGGTCGATCGCCTTTAACTTGAAAGCTGCAGCATATGTATTTCTCCGTGTGTTTTCCATCATGAGGGTGCGTGCATGAAGCGCAAAATGACTGATATTAAGATCCGACGTGACGAAGTCAAATGTTTTTGCGGCAGAAGCTCATTGTCCCCCATAAAAAATCCATGCATTAGCCGCACCGGAGTAGAAGCCGCAGTGCTCGAAGTGTGAGAAAAAAGTAGCGGCTTATAGTCCGGAATTTACGGTACTCCAAATAGTAAGTTTGAAAAGTCGTCCAATCATTCGCTGAACTGTTTGGCTTGCCGAGCTGACGTCGGTGTGAGACGCCGAGGACAACAGGGACAGATCACCGATCAATCAGCCGGCTGACTCGCAGGAATGACGACTGTTTACACTCACGCCTTTGTCTCCCTCCAGACTAATCTATATAATCATCAATCTGTTGTGACTCTGCATAGCAAACACACCTTTTCACCGAGAAGGCACAAAACACGAACATGTGTGTGAGGGGGAAAAGACGGACGTGTCTCGACATGTAAAGAGGAGGCTGAGAGGTAAATCCACTCAATAAAAAGTGTGTATTTCAATGGAAAACGGATGTTTAACAAGAACAAGCGTCTGCTCCGAAACAGATGCTTGTTATCACGGTGCCCTTCACATAATGTTGGTAATAAAAGACCCATCTGATCTGCATACTGAGCACTCGGAAAGTTCCCTTTACTCAAACTGTAAATGTTTGATTTAAATTCAGCTAAAGTTCAGCATGAGTTCAGGCAGGAAGATTATCTTTACGCCTCATTTACTCACTTTCTCTCTCCCTCTCATTTAATCAGCTGATCACGGGAGTGTGCCATATTCAGTTCAACCAAACGGATTTTTTTCTGTTCTCCTCCCTGCAGCTGTCAGCTGTCAGTTCACCAGCGTCTGCACTGAGCTCTCCTCTTCACATCCTGCATCCTCAGCTACCACTACCAGAATCCAGACCTCTTCAGGCAGGGTACCTTAGACCAGTAGTTCCCAACCATTTCCTGGGAGCCCCTCCTTACCTGAATGCCCCCCCCCCCAAAAAAAAAGAAAAAAAAAAGATACATTTCTGTCAAACAATAACATACATTTAAAGTGGTTTATTACCTGAATTAAAAGTGTTTTTACACAGCTTTATAATCATTTCAGTTATTCTGTGCAAATCTACAGGTACCTCAGGCAAGACCCCCCCATCCCCAGGAACCCTAGGTTGAGAACCAATGCCTCACAGTGCTTCCACACCTGCACAAAACTCCTGAAAAAGTCCCTCAAGTGTTCAGGCGAAGCTGCATGTGTGAACGAAATAAACAGGAACTTTTACATGTCAGCGCCTCAGTGACACTGTTTGTGAAGTCGAGGTGAGCAACTGAGATGAGAACCCAACAAGTGAAGCTCACTGTAAACTGATCTGCACATCGGTGCACACTCAAAAACTGTGCACGCAACCGGTGCAATCTCTGCACACGTGTTGAAACTGCTTCATTATGTTTCCTGTCCTCTCCGCTCTCCTGCTGATAATGAGAGTTTAACTCCACATGGCCTTGATCTAAAGGAAAAACATCTTAGAGCGTCGCTTCTTACGGCATTCGTCATCATTTATTTACGCCCTTATTTTTCCTCCTGAGACCCCTCCCTTCCTTTCCCAATGGGATTGTGAGGGACATGTACGACCAACCACAACATTTCTAGAAACGTTCATCAGTCCATGTGCACAAAAAAAGCTTAACATTGCAAGCTGCTATGAAACTCTGAGAAACTTTAAATATGTAAATCTTACGAGGTGTGTTAATAATCATTTAACACTAAAATATCCCCTACATATTATGGTGCCCCGTGTGAGGCGAGGTGTGTTCATAATCATTTAACACTAAAATATCCCCAATATAAATGTTCGTGACATCAAGTCTCTATGAAGTCTCTACCGGTTTCTTTCTGGTTTATAAAATCACAAAAGATTCATGACAAGTCCACGCTGAGTCTGGATATAAGCCAGGCACATAAAAACACATCTAACAATCTCATTGTTCACTTGAGGAGGAGGAGGAGAGTGAAAATGCCCCAGATTACCCTTTGCTGCTCTCCATAAATCTTGGATGATAGTTTTTCAGAGGGAGGTCTTGAATATTTCATCTGCATCACTTCTGAACTCGCTACCAGCTGACTCCAGTCCTCACCGACCCCTCAATCAATAAACCAGCAGGTGTGCTGTGACTCGCATGCCTGCAGAGCTTGACGAGGGAAGTTTAAATTCCTCCTGACAGCATGGATTTCTTTGTCTCTCACGACTCACAAAAACAACATAGTGCATTTTGATCACACACACACACACACACACACACACACACACACACACACACACACACGTGCATGTTTGTGCATGTTCGCTCGAGGACTCTTACTCACCTCCTTCGAACTCTGTCTGACAGTTCCCAGAGTTTTCTTTCAGGCTCTCTTCCTCGTTGATGATGATGTTCTCGATGTCCTTCATGGTGAGGTGATCACGGAAGGCGTAGAAGAGGATGTGTTTGAGCTCCTCCAGCTCGATCCTCTGCATGTCGAACTGCAGGAGCAGAGGAATAAGGAAGCACCTGTTTCAGGCTCATGTAAATAATCTGCAGCATGTTTGGCAGCAAAGCCTTTCAGCTAACAAGGGCAGACTTGTGTTTACTAATTGCACACAAGTCGTACACATTTTTGGAACAAGTGTGCCAGCAACAAATTCATCACCTAAAGCTGTGCAGCACAACGTTTTAGTGCTAAAAAAGATACAATAAATAATGTGCATTACAAGAACACAGGAATAAGCTCACATGTATAAATCATGACGTGCATGTTCCTGTAAATCTTTACAAAGCACGTCCCACTTCCTCTTACAGATGTCACCTTAATGCATTCACTTTAATCACAGTGTTGCACAAAGTTGATTAAATGGAAAGAGCCGGAGTTACAGCGTGAAGGTGTTGATTTATTGTTCCCTTACACACAACTTGCACAACTCATCCAAAAGAAGGCGATCACACACATAACAAGGCGCACACAGCCTGACTTGTTAAAGCGAGGTTTGAAGGTCTCACTGAGACAAAAAGACAAAGTGCAAAGTTTCTGTTTCACAAGTTCAGAGAGTCTAACGGCTTTAAGATCGACTCGGTGAGGAGCTTGTTTGAAAACGGCACTTTATCTTTATCTCACACTTCAGAGCGCTAATGAAAGAAGGGGTTTCATTTCCTCTGTACACGACGGCAATACAATTTAGACAAGCAGAGGTAAAAAGGTATCCATGGCAGGGGATGAGTGAAGGGGAGGCAGACCAGACTGGGAATGACTTTATTACAATGACACAGTCAAATGACAGAGTTAGGAAAGAAGAGAGTCCTGCTGCTCTAAAAACCTTTAGGAGAAATAAAGAGCTTCAGCGATAACACAGTTTTGTGACTCAGAAACGGTCTAATGGGCTTTGAAAAGAAAAACAAGGACCACTTATGTACGATGCTTTCGTTTGTCTGCGGACCTCCGTGATCGAAGCGTCTGAGTGGCAGTGAAGATCGAACAATAATAAGATGGGTGATCCATGCAACCCAGGACTGATTTGTACCTTTTCTTCCTATTGATTGGATTCCCCATTGTGGGCATGAATACAGGACACATATACTGTATACACACACAACATTGAGGGTGACCTTAAAGATGGTGAATTGTAAAATGTACAGTCCCAGCTACATGCTGCTGACCCTTTAAACTGAAACTTAAATCTCTCTCAGAACCTGAAACCAATTTTCAGGACACTCGTCAGGTCGTGATGACACAGCCAAGCAATCCTGTGTCCAGTGAAGTAACCGCCATCGAACAAAGTTTTATAGAAACTTTGCAGCAGAGTCTGTGAGGTCAGTCAAAAACCCAGCTTTGACCACATGTTTGATCACGATGTGCAAATCAAACACGACTACTCATCTATACTGCAGAAGAAGAACGGTGCACATCATCGAGGAGAGACAGAAAAACTTTCTCTGGACCTTCTGTCTCGCCCTGCATCACACTCGAACATAAATCACACCTTCCGTCAGTAACCGTATTAGAAGTATTTCTAATTGAGAAAAACGTCTGACAAAAAGTTGAACATGGCACTTTAGTGGAAAAAGAAAAGAAGAGGCGGAGGTGACATACAAGGAGAAGCATGGATACTACAGCGGTAGGCTCAACAGGCTTCATGAATCTGCACAGCCAATCAGAGTGATTCCTCTATTATCAACCACGCTAGTTGGATGGGAAAAAAGGCAGACGAGCGCCGAGAGGCAGGAACGATTGCTCGACGACTCCCCCCCCCCCTAGTGTGTCAGGGCCTTAAAGCCTGTGTCGTCAGTAAATGTTTGAAGAGATAAACATGCAGCACTGTGTGAGAGAGGTAACGAACAGCTGCTACAAATAATTAACGGACCTTGATATTAAAAAGCCTTGCTTTGCTGACTCCACTGATAACATCATCCCCAAAAACATCCAAAGAATCCATGAACTATTTTTCATTTTGATTGACAGGCACACAGTATAAACACAGATTAAGCAGAAGCAGCACTTTTTATGTGCTGTGATGCTAACGAGCCGCAGCACATCGTCACCGTGCATCATGTCCTCAAAATCCACTTCGTGTCACCGGTTTTAAGCAACAGAAAGAGAGACAGTAGCGCAGTCCTCCAGACGACAGAGCTGTTTTTTATTTCCGTCTCGGGTCCCTTTGGGGAACAGAATGAAACTCTGACAGATCCTAAACAGTCGGATCCACCTCAAGCCTCCCTGCAGCATCTGCCACTTGAAGTAACAGCTAACTCTTCTGTCGGCCTCCTAATTGTATTTACTCGACCTTCGCACCACCTTCCTGCTTCTAACGACGCCGTTCCTGGCGGACATGAGCAGAGTGCCGGAGCTTCATTTGACGGGGAGAAAATGGACGAGCCAGAGGAAAGATTTATTCACCGAGCAAAACGGTGTCAGATAAGAAAAAAATCAATTTGATTGTGTCTTCCCAGGTCCCACTGACTGCTCAGACTGATATTCACATTCAGTCCTGGAGTGACCTTTGCAGAAGAATGTGGTGGGAAAAAAAGGGGACTGGACAAGATGGACGCCTGCAGATCTGAAGCGACTCTCACAGGAAATAAAGCTGCAGTTTCAAACCTGACCCCGAGCACAGACCGCAGTCACACCACCTTCACACAGGTTCAGTCTGAAGTGTAATCACATGCTTGGGGCGCGAGAGTGGAGACTTTGGAAAAAGTTGGAAATGTCACACACTGTTAAAAGCTGCTGAGGTCTGAACTCCAAAGAGCGGAAATGAAGCAGAAACCAGACAAGAGGGATTTTAGCCAGAACGAATCAAGAGTGACTTCATCACTAATCCACATCAACAAGATACAAAGACTTGACTATGAGACGCAGAGTTAATCGAATATCTAAACAAACTTTCAGAATCAGTTCTTCCTTTGAATGACAGACTGTCTCATGGCGTCTCGCTCTGCCATGAAGAGTGAGACGATTTAGATTCATATTCTGATCAGAAGGGAAAACACGTTTTGGGTGGGTCTGTGAGATCCATCTGCAGAGATTCGTTCAGTGAGCGCTGGCAGAGGTGACGATTGGCTCACTCTTTTCTCTGAATATATCGAGACTGGGACGCGTTTGCTACCGCTCGTTGTTTGATTCAATTTTGGGTTTAACAGAACAAAAGTCGAACAGAGCTTTTTAAAATAACACGCATCAGTGCAACAAGAAGACAGATGCATCGACAGATGGACTGTTTACCATCTGCACATGTATTTTAAATGTCCACGGTTTACTGTATGAAACATTATGTTTGGGTGTGATTGAGATTAATTCAATGAGAGGAGATGACAGAAATATAATTTTTACTTTAAAACATATCGTGACTTGATGTCATCACATTCAATAAAACCATCAAAACACAAACAGTGACCAAGATTAATCTGAAAAAGGGGGGCGCGTGTCGGGTGATTTTCTCCTCCTTGCACGAACACTGCCCTTGGATTTAACATTGGCCGTCTGTGATTTCGCTCCATTGACTGCGTGCATCGTCTTTCACACTGAAAAGTGGATTTGGGATTGAAGATTAGGAAGAGGAGCCATCCTTAAAGAGAGCGTTGTGCAATCGTAAATGAAGCATGCTCAGCTGCTCGCACACACAGGCGGTGAGAAGGTGCCAAGAGCCAGCATCCATCCATCTGCTGAGTTCAGCCATTTGCAGTACAGCCAAATTATTCAGCGGCGGATAATGCTCTGCACAACGTAGAATCCAATTATATGCATTTGCTAATCTACATTTCTGCGCGACGGACTGGCAAGTATTTTGTTTTTATAATGACAGACATATTAGTGCATTTGAAATGTGTTGCAGCAGGGGACAAGCTCGTTCTATTAAGACGGTGGACTGAACAAAACCAACAAGCTCTTTTCAACAAGTCCCTCAAACTCTCTTTGAAATACGCCCTCTCCTCAATTACTACGTTTCTTAGATTGGTTTTGAAAAGCAGCGAAGGAGGTGACCTGCCTGGATCTGATGACACGTATTTCTCCGTCAGTGTGAACTAAATCACAGGAGGCTTGACAGCAACACAGATGGATCACTGTAGATGTGTTTGAATCCAACGAGCTCCGCGGTACGATTTCGACATACTAAATAAAAGGGTTGTAATTAATCAACACAAACCTGTACAGCTACAGTGAAAATAAAACCTGGAGAGATATGTCGTGTGAGGATGTGAGGGAGTTTTTACCCGAGTTTCAAATGTGATCACAACCTTTACCTTTTATGACATTTTCAGAAATAGTGCAAAACTGCAGTTAAAGAAAAGGAAGAGGAGAGGACGACACTTCTGTTCCCGCTGAACAAAATTGCATCCTCTTGCATTTTTGGAAGCTGCAGCTGTCAACTGAATTTGGATTTGTGCAGACTTCGCTTGCACCGCCGTCCAGTCTGAATCAGGAGTGTGTGTGTGTGTGTGTGTGTGTGTGTGTGTGTGTGTGTGTGTGTGTGTGTGTGTGTGTGTGTGTGTGTGTGTGTGTGTGGGGGGGGGGATTCAATCCACGAATGGCAAACTGGTCCATGAAGCTAATGAGGAGGTTATCTCCTCATCACTGACAGGAATGATGGAAGTTAACAAGATGAAGATTTGACAGCGGTGAGCACTGACCCAATCAGCTGCTGGTCTTCGTGAAGTCCTAAAATAAGCGACTCATCATCATCTGAATCCTCGGCGAACAATCCTTCGCCGAGGTATCACTTTAAAAACCGCCCTCTTTCAAACCTGCCTACAGCTGGTAATATTTATCGCAGCAGACACATTTATTATTTACCAAGCAGTTTATACACCCTCCTGCATTATTTACTCTACACTATCTGAATCAGCTACAATGTGTTCCCATGACAACAAGTCTCAGTCTGAACTATGGACATGTGCTCCAACTCAGATTCATTTATCTGAGGGTTTTATTCGGCCTGCAGCTGGCACTCTAAAAGTTTGATTCAACGCCTCAGAAACACTAATTATATTCAAGCTCGTGACACAACGCAAGAGCGTGAGAGCAATCTGTTTCAGGTTGAGTGAAGGCTGTCCAATGAGAGTCAACATGGGACAGGTCAGGTCAGATAAAGCCTGATGAATGATTTCAGGGTGAGAGAGAGAGAGAGAGACAAACAAAACTGTTTCAACAGATGGAAGTGTTTTTATCTCTTGGATCAGTCGAGACAGAAAGAACATTTTGATCCTGTAATCTTTGTGTGATCAGAAAACTTATTTCCAGAAGCATCCTCTGCAGCAAATCAAAGTGAAGAAACAAATCAAAGGTTTAACGGGGGGGGGGGAGGGGGGGGGGCTACTCGTACCGCCGGTGATGAACAATCTGTGCTTCAGGAAATAAAACAGCCGACACTGGATGTCTTTAAACACCAAGAAATGAAAGAGATCAAAATCACAGATGAAATTAAAATGCAAATAAACAACTAGTTTAAACCAAGGACCACCTTACCCGAGACCCCCTAAACAATAATCACACAACTACTTAATATGTTATTAATAATGTTAATAATAATTAAATATATACATTTATCATCATTTTTGTAACAACAAAAAATCCTTTCTCTCAATAATCAACAGAAACAGTAAACTCTTTTCTTTGATCTTTTTAATAATCCTTCAGTCTTTCTTCAGTTTATCTCGCAGCAGCTGCTTAATTCTGATTGGCTGGAGGGATGGGTGTTATTTTATCATCATAAAACATGGCATTATTTAAAGTTATTTAATTTCCCCCCGCTCTTCCCTCCAAGTTTCCGTGACCCAGTTTGATACAACAAGAGGCAGCCTGAGATGATGAAAAATGACGCCAATGCAGAAGGAAAAAAAAACAAAAAAACGCAGTTCTTCGAGGGTCCACTTGAGACTGGACCCCAAGAAGTCCAGTACAGTACAGTCCACACCCCTTTGAAGCAGACTTTAAAAAGATTCATTGATTCACCTGCAATAACCTGAATCTGTACGTGAACAAGGAATCAATGAAAGCATCACGACACTCATGAGGCACAGGTCAGACTCCACATCGAGTATTAATCACGACCTCTCGTCACTTTCTTTCCCTTGTTTAAATTAATACTCAGCATCTTTATTGATCTCAGTCCTACTTTAAGGCCCTGAAGCATCAGGAGAAATATATGTCTCCATTATTGCAACATGACCCGGCCGTCAGAGGGCACAAGATTAATTGAGAAAAGGGGGAAATTTAACACGCGCCGCGAGAGTCACAACAGGCAGAGAAATGAATGGAGGCTCATAACTGGAGCGCGTCAGAGTGGGAGTGACAGAAACATCGGCCTCGTGGGACACTGACGGAAATGGACATGATTCTTCGGGAGCAACTCTTCACACTTGACGGGAGGGCGAAACAGGCAGACCCCGCAGTCAGGTTTTAACCCCATGTTGCCTTCATGCACGTATGACAGCAGCAACACATCAAACATGTCGTGGCTTCTTCGGACACGAGCGGACGAAAGAACGCTCTCATCGTCGCGTCCCAGATAAACACTTAGATCACATTTAACAACTGTGCAACCTCCAGGGAAATCTTCTCTCAGCACAGAGGGCAAAACTCCGCGCCTGCAGGAGCTTCAATCATATTATATGATATTCACTTTTCATTTACTGAGAGCACAATGACAAAACGCCAGAGCCGGCAAGCAAATCAAAAGGACAGCAGACAGTCGAACTCGGAGGCAGAGAGTGAAAAAGAAAGAAAGAAAGGAAGCTGTCGATAGTTCATCAGGTAGAAATGAAGGCCAGGGTGTCCTGAAGTGAAGCAGGCCTGAGGAGCATCCTGAGGGTCACATGACCTCATTAGCAGAGAGCAGTGGATCTATTTGTCCTGCCTGGTGTAAATCATTGCCTTAACTGGAGAAAGACGAGGAACAGAAGAGACAGAAGGCGGGAGAGGAGGGGAAAGGGTAACGAGATGAGGGGCCGTCGAGGTGGGACAGAGGGAAACTAAATTAATTCTGGGCACAATTTAAAGTTTAAATTTTCACTGAGGCTCATTTAAAATGTGGAATTATTCAAAATGTTGTTTAATTAAGTCCAGAGGGGAGCAGAAACCTTTTCTCTTTGGGCTACAAAGCGAAGTCTGGTAGCAACTGTTTGCCATATTTGCATATACTTGCATGTTTATTAATTTGACCAACTTCTAATCAAAGCCAAATCCAAAGTCCGTGCACCGCGTCCATTTGGTTTGCAGAACACGATTTACACTCTTCTAAAACTCTTCGTCTGACAACGGAGGAAGACAGAATGTGTTTCTTTCGCCTTCTTCGTGCTTTCTTTGAATTTAGGAGCGAAAAACAAACAAAACAAAACAAAAATCTATCATGAGGCTCAGGGGGAAGAACAGGGCTTTGTTTTCACACATATCTGAAATCAACATGATCTTCAGTGAAACGCCACATTAGTATGATTGGAGGACTGTATCACCTGGAGGTCAAATCCAGGGGGAAGTGTTAATCCATGCAGTAAAAACAGAGCTCAGCTTATAGGGGGGGAAAACAACTCAGGAAATTTAAAAAGAAAGTAAATGTTTAATGATGCATTATGAGCAGAAGGCCAAAACATCCACACACAGCACTCATTTCTGCAGAGCCAATGAAACTTAAGAGAAGCACCCACACACACACACACACACACACACACACACACGGGAGACGATCAACTGAAAGAAACCGGCGTGTCTTTTCAGATGCATTTAGCTGACAGATGATCTCCATTCATCTGACGAGGAGTCTGCTCTCTGATTACTTAGTAGATATAAATGAAGAAGCTCCCCGACTGGAAACCCAGCGTGTCACTATAATGAAGTCAAGGGTCCTTACTTTGATTGACAGATTCATCATTAAAGATCTGGGCACTGAGTGATCCAGCTGTGTGTGTGTGTGTGAGGTTTGACTGAGACACAGCTGTGATGCAGTGAATCATGGAGGTCGTTCAAACTGACATAGATATAAATAAGTGACATGGGGCACAATGAGCGGGGGTCCGAACATCTATTGTATTTAATGTCTGATAAATCACACATACGATGACTGAGAGGCAGAAGAAGAGGAAACAGGTCAGCTCTTTATTTCTCCTCTGGTCCACGTTTCTTTAGAGCTGACAGGAGACGCTTGTTTATAATAAGTTCATTATTATTGTTTATAATAAGTTCATTATTATTGTTTATAATAAGTTCATTATCATAAACAACATGTTGAGGACTATCAGCCTTTTAACTTGCACTTCATACATAGTTATTCATCCCTTTGGGGAAATTCAAGTATCCAGTGGCTCATGTAATCCGTCACAGGCAGAACAATTAGACAATTAGTCAATAAAATAGGTTTAAAATGAATATATGCAGCGTTGTTTGTTATGCTTTCCAACCCTCATCGTCATGACGATGTTTGAAATGAAGCTCTGGCATGAGTTCAATCAGGAAGACTATAAGACTGTCTTCACCATCAGGTCATTGTACCGCACCTCTTTCTGCACGCTCACTTATGTTCCCGCTGTCATCGAGTAATCAGCTATTTGGTGGTCGTTCTTTTTCTCATTTTTAAGCCTATCATCGTTCTGCGAAATATGAGTTTTTCTCTGCCTTTAGTTCATGCTGATGTTTCATCCACCTCCCCGTCTCCTCCACGTGTCTTACTTTTGGTTTTCAGAGATGCTGAAGGAGTCATTTACTGTCATTTAGCCAGTTATATATTTACTGTCATTTCCATCCGCCTTGGTGTCATATATACATTTAGATGATTCACTTTTTTTTTTTTAAATGTGTAACCAATTCACTTCCTCATGTGACTGGCTATAAATCTTCAAAGGAAGTAGCTTGGTGGCCTTTTTGCACCTGCTCTGATAAAGGCCTGAAACTTGTTGTTTCATTCATGTTGTGTCGGACACATCGGCAAAAAACGAGTTTCCCAGTTGTAAAGATGCACATGAACACCAGCCGACGTCGTAGCAACAACTTGGAAACTTGGAAAAGAATAATGTTGCCCGACCTTCTGACATGATCGGCATCAAATAGGGGGCAAAACATGTTGTGTAAATGTTAACAAACGTTCGTATTCATTCACAGATTGCACATTAACGTTTTGCTCAAATATTTGACGACTTTCCAAACTGAAATCACGTGCACGCTGAAGTCGGAAGAATGACTTCCAAACTGGGACTCTTGGAGCCCAGCAGCACATGAATGCAACATTTGAATCTGTGATGAATGAAAGGCTTTTTATGCATAAAACCCCTCCGAGTGCCTCCGACCTCTTTAACAGCTTCACCGCACTGAAGAGCACCGGAGGGACACTTTCTTCTCAATGATTTTTAAAACGTTTTTTTTTTTTTTTTTTAAAAACACCCATGCAGAGCTCCATTGAACTTCTGAACAAGTCAGCGTGCTAAAACGAACAGAAAGAACCGCACCACGCGTTTCTAACCAAGCAGCGATCTCAAAGTCGCTCAAACACAACCGCGGCAGCTTTCTCAGGTTTGAGCCTCTCGTGACCGTTCAAGCAGTCAACACGAGTGTGGTGAAAAGTTCAACGGAAATGAGCAAGTCTGCCCCAAATCTGAACAGATAAATCTTTAATCCAAGTACAAAGCAAAACTGCCTCAGCTCCACACAGAAAAAGAAAGAAAGAAAGAAAGAAAACACACAGAAGCAAACTGCTGCCAGATATGCTCACGATGATGCAAATTCCTCTGAAGCTAGAAGTGAAACAAAATCTAAAGGAAGCACTTGATGTTTTTTTTAAAAATCTCAAACCCCTCACTGACTTCAAATGACAATGAAGAGATTAAAACCCAGAGATGATGCTGTCTGGTCTGGACAGTAAACTCACGCGGAGGTCATCATAAAGAGTGAAGACCTCAGAGGGGGGAAAAACTGGCGTGATCGCACTTTAAGGTCGCTCAGGATGGAGACAAATGGATTCATTTCACTTTGATCATCCTCCATAATTCACCGCCCGTCCTCCGCGCTAGAATCTGAGGACATTACAGGGCCGATACTCAAAGTATATCAGACTACGTGATGGCAGTGAAGGGAGGACGTGTGCATGTGTGTGGGTGTTTATTAAGTTTGCCTGGTGCCACATCTCTGTGCCACCCTCATTGCTATTCAAGACCAGGCTTGGCAAAGGGAATAAGATTTTTCTTCCAGCAGGCATGTGAGTGCGAGTACAGTGTGTTTTCCTCCCGAACGGACGCCTCAAATCCATCAGACACCGAGCACCCGCTTGTCAGAAACGTACGACCCTCCTCACGCAACCCGCTCCGAGCATCACTACTACACTCGTCAGCAGTTCCATAAAAGGATATTTCTGCAGTTTCAGTTTTTTTTGGGGGGAGATTTGAATTATTCCATCATCTGTGTGACCAATGAGGTTGTAAAAAGATGATTATTGTGGCAGTTCAAATCACAGGCGTCATTGAGTGACAAACATAAAGTCACTGAAAGCTTTCACTCAGCCATGGAGCGAGAGAGAGAGAGAGAGAGAGAGAGAGAGAGAGAGAGCGAGCGAGAGAGAGAGAGAGAGAGAGCGAGCGAGAGAGAGAGAGAGAGAGAGAGAGACTCTGAAGTCTGAATGTGTTCAAGGACATTTGGATTCAATAAAGCCAAATCATTATAATCAGACCACGTCCACACATTGACATACCTTTTATAAATTACAACAAAAAATGAGACAATTACAGTTCTGAATCAACGTTTTAAACTCATCCTTCAAGTTTTTTATTTTTAAACAGTGTAAGCCGAGAGTAGCAGAGAGAACTCCCATGATTCCCCACCAGCTAACGCCATCTTTAGTTATTGTTTTGATTGAGAGCCCTCTGAAGGCAGATTTTATGTAAATAGTATTTAATTCACCTTATATCAATAACAAAGTTAGACTTTGAATCAGAACATGTCACAGATCGTTTTAATGATCCTGTATTGATCACTTCACTCTGTTATTTAAAACTAGCATCTCATCATTTTTATTCTGTATCTGTTCTGATCTACTCGCTTCTTGTGTTCGTGTAGCTGCAACTCCTCCCTTCAGGGATCAATAAAGGATTATCTACCGTGTGCTGCCAAATGGTTACGGGAAAAATATCCAAACATTGTAAGACGAGTATGACGGGGGAAGTTTAAAACAAACACTTTAATCTAAAGCATAACAATCGTTTTTTTTTTTTTGGACAAGAAAAAGAAATCACAAAATCTTTGTGAGGTCGAAACAAACAAAGCAAATAATCAAATCATTGAGGCTGAAATACAAAATGCTGAAGAAGCGTAGAGCGCTTCTGTAATGTGTGTTTTTTTTTTCAGCCTTGTTACCAAACCCTCGCATGCGTGACTGTAAAACACAAATCTTCAGTTTGAAGACGAAAGGCTGTGATACACGAAGGGATAAAAGATGAACAGTAGAAATGTCTTTATTCCAATCAGATATAAATATTTTAAATATATCTGTAAGAAATATATATGAGGGAAATAAACTCAAGAGACTTTTATCCTGATGAAAAGCACTCAGTGAGGAAACCCCTCCATCTCCCATCATCCCTCCTGACGAGTCAGCTGACCGAGAACGGCTCCGTTAGCAAACACAGCTTGGACACCTTCGATAATCTAAAGCTTCAGGTGTCGATATCACCGGGACTCATCAGATCCTTGATCTGTTTGTCCTAAAGATCCCCAGCACACATCATTACAGATTTATTTAAATTACCTCCGGAGTGTCAGGCTAACATTAGACTGGCCGACTCAAATATGAACTCACCTCTCTCCACAAAGTGAGCATGTATTATTCATCACTGAACACTTGTTTGAAACTCATTACGGATGCCACACTGTGCCCTGCACAAAGGACAGACGAGGGGAAGATGAATGGACCTGATTTAGGGCGAAGACCTACAATGAATAAAAAAAACCCAAAGAAGTCAAACAGCCATGTGTCTGACTGTCAGGAGTGATGATACAAAGCTTTAAACCACATTAAAAAACACATCTGACGTGTGTGATGTCCTTAAAACAGGCTTCCCTCTTATAGCAAACAAACGATTTTAAAAAGGAATCTTTTATTCTGACACGACGACGTATTAAACAAACACAGACGTGTCACCCGTCGTGTTTGTTTGGAGAAGTCGTCGTGATATCTGTTCATTAAATCCTCGCTCCTTCTTGTGTCCCTTTTTCCCTGAAATCTAACCTCCACTCTAAGCTCCACATCACACGAATCTCCCAGTTCTCCTCATTAGCTTAAAATAAAAAAAAAAAAAAGAAGTGTTTCCTGACATTTCTTGACATTTCTGTGCGAATTATTTTAACGACTCTGTGAATCCAGAAACCTTAAGAAACGTACAAAGATTTTAGAGCAGGTCAGAATCTGAGTGAAGATAAACTTTAACATTCAGTGTATTAATGCTAAATCCTTCATTTAGACTCTTTGCATTTACAACAACGATAATGAAAGTGTATTAAATGTTGGTTACAGTTCTTGTTTAATCAGTCGGCATGTCGATGTTTGATGGGTAAGTTATACGATCATGATGTACAGTCTCCTCCTCAAAACAAAAGTTTAATCCGAGCAATAACTTCCCTTCACGGGAACGTTACTCTGTGCCAAAACTAAAGTGTTAAATAAATACCTGCAGATGCATCAAGAAAATCAGACATGAACAATTCCACTCGGTTGTTGCATGAAGGAATTTATTTTTCCATAAATATTCCTCCTGAGGGCTGCAATAACACATCTCAGTCAGCGTGGGCGTTCAGTACGAGAGCTGATTACAGTGCTGCTCTAAAATAAACTCACTCATGCTGTTGTGTCAGAAAGTTACGTGACCTGTAATCAGTCGTTTCTCCTGGCTGCGGTTTACCTGCAGGACACACGAGTGCAAGGTAAACACAACAACAAGCTCACTCCTTCGCAGTCACACTTCAGGGACAAACACAAAAAAGAGAATTATTAGACGGTTTGGGGGAAACGTTCTTCTCATTGTCTGAGCTGAAGACACCTTCGAATCGTTGGTTCTGGGTGAGAGAGGAGGTGAAACTGGCTTCACAACGCTGAAGGCTCCTGCTGAGCTGAGGGGGTTATCAGCTGACGCCATGTTTTTCTAAAAGCTTGTTGATAAAAGCAGCCATCTGTGATCCTGTGGTCAATCTGACACGTCTCAGAGCAGAGTGATCGATAAACACAATCTAACGTCACAGACATCTTAAAAACATGGATCCCTGTACTTACTGTTACTACAAGGTAACAAAAGGAACAAACTCTGAAACAGCTGCAGCTCGCTCCTTAAATGTTGTTCATCCTCCGGCTGAGGAGACATTGATTTCACAACAGATTTAAATGCATTTAGTGCTCTTTATTAGAGAAATATGAGAGATAAGAAAACAGCCGAGGCTGGGCCGCAGAGACGGGAGAGTATCGATTTTTATTTAAGTAGAGTTGGAATATTGTTATAACTCGGTGGAGTACGATACAATATGTTTTTGTTTTGGTCGCCTCGGGGATATTTGCTGGTAAACATTCGGCTCTCCGCAGGTTGTTTCGCCCCCCCCCTCCTCTTCGCTCAAACAAACATCTCATATCACACGGTGGTTCCTGTCTGCTCGCGTACAGTCACACGGCAAGGTGAATGAAAATGGGCAGGTATAAAGTACTAACTTATGGGCTATTTAAATATGCACCAAAATGACTGAATATAGGAGGGACGGAAAAAAAACCCATCAGGTTCTTGTGATTCTGAGACAGGAAAACCAAAGTTAAAAGCAGCTTAACAAAGCAGGTTGTTAAAATCTCCTTTGGGTCGTGTTTCAGTCAGGATCCTATCAGTTCAGATAAAAGTGATGGATTCTTCTGTTTATTATTATACAGAGGCCCCTTGGTTCTCATGTTACAGATCCCACAAACACGACGTCGACACACCCGGAAACCGTGCAGCAACATCGATCTCCTACGATTTTTATTACAACAAGCAGACGACAGTCCTCGAGGTGATAACTAACTTTATTCCAACGCGCTCCCCATGGTGCTCCATCTTCTTTTACGAGCGTCGATCATTTCAAAGTCTTAAAACCTCCAGTCAATAATAAACAAGACTCAGCAGAGAGAGAGAGAGAGAGAGAGAGAGAGAGAGAGAGAGAGAGAGAGAGAGAGACTCTGCAGAACAATGCACATTTGAAATCCATTTTTCAAACGCTCGTAAAAGAGCAAACAAGACGAGTGTTCCACCACGTCATCCCGAACTTAAAACTCCAATATGTATCACAAACTCTAAACATGCTTTTGATTTTGAGGGTTGAATAAAGAAACGTCTGGTTTGGGCCGTGTTGAATATTTCAGCGTTTGTCAACATTTGGTAAACTCCAAACTTCATGAATAAGTGATGAGCAGAGGTTTGAATATGAGAGAGGAAGTATAAGACATTATTCTTTACCCCGCTGCGAGGTCAATTTAATACAGAGAGAGAGAGAGAGAGAGAGAGAGAGCTGACTCATACTGAAGGCTTACGACTGAATTAAACACCAGCACTAAATCCTTTTTTTTTTTTCTTTGTCTCAAAACGAAGACAGAGACACACTCAGCTTTATATAATAATGTAAATCCATAATGAGACAAACACTTCAAACAAACAAGGACGACACTTGAATGGTCGATGTGAGGAGAGTCTTAAAAAATAAAAACTGCTGAAACAATGAACTCAAAGTACGGAAGCCCGGAGCAGACAAACATCTATTCATGTTGATTTGACTCATTGTTTCCCTGAGATCTCACCTCGTTCACCTCGTTCACCTAACACGGCTGGTGTCCTGTGATAGTGACATAACTTGTACTGGACTCTTGATCACAGGAAGAAAAAACAACAAACAGCATTGTTATTGTGAGAGAACGAGATAAACAACATTTCTCTGAAACAAACGAGAGAGATTCATCAGTCGTCTGCTGCCACACCGACAGAAATGTGAATTAAGATTCATCGTGAAGATCTCTGATCACAAACAACCAACAACCTCAGACAAAAAAACAAAAGTACAATGTAATATATTTCATCACGTTGCATTTGTCTTAGACGACTTACGGCTACAATTTGCACGCTGAGCTCAAATCCTGTAGAGTTTCACAGCAGACCATTCAAACCATGAGCCTGCAGAGACAAGCTGCTGCTTCTGTGTTTTTTATGTTTCCAGAGACAAAGTGAGGAGGGGGAGAGATATGAGAGAGGAGCAGCATAAAAGAGAAAGCAGACATAACACACATGGAGTCACCCCGTGCCCCTTTAAGTCTTCTTCAGACTGAGAGAGGACGAGGAGCCAGCTTTGATTTTCTTAGATCTTTACAACTTGTAAGGAAAACATAAAAGCGGCCTGACAGAAAAAAGGCTCTATTCAGCAAATCAAAAGAGTTTATCAGGAACAGTGGATAATTTAGGTGCTCAGATTCAGTTTGAATTCGTCAGGGAGCTTCAGTGATTTTACACATCAAAGTCTGTGTTCAGGTCTTGAGGAGAACCTGCATCTGTTTAAAGGAAGCCTTTTGTTAAAAGCCATTTTTAGCTCCAGAGGGAGCAGCCGAGATTCTGCTCATCGACTCAAGTGGTGCCAGTCAGTGTCGGTTTATGTGTCGCAAACTCTGCAGCCCCCTCCTCATCACGAGCTTAACTCAAAGGTTTGTTAACTTCGATTTAGCACAAGGTCGCTGACAGAGACGAAATCAAACGGTAAATATCGCTGTGAATCTGAAAGAAACAACATCCATCACACTGAACAATGTAAGATCATATTAATGTCCATAACTGAACTGGTCAAGATTAAAACATGTAGATGAACTAATTTGGTAATCATAATTTAATCCACTTCACTGGGTCGATTGGTTGGAAAAAGAAAAAAATACACTGCAGTGAGTTTTATTGGATGAAATCACAGTATTGATTTTGGAACAATTTGTTTCAGAGAAACTCCTGAAGTTGGTTTTGTGTTGGACACAATCCCATTTAATTTCAACTTTTAGCGAGAACAAAAATAAACAGGAAATAATCATGAAAGTGTGAGTAAGAAAAAAGAGAGAGAGAGTGTGTATCTGGGATAATGACACAAGCAGCAGCAGCAGCTCAGTCTGTTCTCCACGCTGTGAATCCGTGTGATGAATCTCGAGCGGACCAAAAATGGCGCCGTGTTTGACGAGTTATGAATGATGACTTCTGAAAAGCAAAAGGCGTTTAAGCGCTCCTTTAATCTGTGTTTCCTCTGGTGTCATTCAGAGCTTCTGTGCACCTCGCTGCACTCGGGTCAGCTCGCATGAATCACCATCTGAGGGGTGAGTCATAATCCTGCTCGGGGTTTAATTAGTACAACCAAAGAGGCTTCGACCTGTCATTAAAAACTCCGACGAGCCTTCATCTCCACCCATCTCCACTAACGCTGCACATATAATACCTATTTACAACAAATATTTGTAATATTTATCCCTCCTGAGATGATTATCACAAAAGTTATTCACACGTGTTTAATATTTATGAAGCCGTCTCGGTGCTAACGATGCCGCTAATAGCAACACAGAGGAAAATAAAATGTTTGCATTAGTGAGATTAAATGGTCGGTCCGGATAATTAGACGCACTGACAAAGCTTTCAGAGGCAGATAGGAGTGAGTAGGAAGGTGATTGAAGTGACAGCGAGTGAATCATCTCCCATCACTCCAGTTGGTGAGGATGTGACACTTTGAGCCTGACGTTAGACGAACGAGAAACTCTGAGCCGCAAATGCAAACTCAAAAACGCTCTCATGCACGGTCGACGAAAGACACAAAACGAGGATCATGCGAGTGAGCTGCAGCGTGTTGGGAGTCTGGATCCTGATTCAGACAATTCTTGACAACCACGGCGGGGGGAAATTAAATTCCTTGATTGTAAGAAATCGCACAAAATGCCAGATGGAAGAAAATGTAATCAGCGAAACACTTTGAAATGTGTGGATTTTAATCAGGTAACACAAAAAGCTTCCAGCTGAATGTTTCCAGCGTCGCATGGTGTCGCATGCTCGTCATGATTTTACGTTTTATAGAGAAAGCTGAATATTCAAACTCTCTGCAGACGGGTGATCAGAGTAAAGCTGAGGAGGATTTTACTCGATTAAATAGCTGAAAAGTATTTTACGAGTCCTCTGTGTCTTCTTGGCTTTTTCTGTTAGGGCTTCTAAAAAGTGATTTAAAACAACAATTTTCGCCTGCTTTGAATCCCAATGAAACAACGATGTTCTGCTGAGTCACTTTTGAAAAAGTTTATTGGGATTTCATTGTTGAAGACGGATGATTAAAATTAGATGAGCTTAATTTATGTTCTGTATGAATGAAGCTCACAAAATATCCAAGAAGGTTTTTAAGAAGTCTTTTAACACTACTGATCATCCTATTCGACAGACAAAGAGCTCGACATGACATCCTCTCGAGCCCCCCTCTGTTTTTGCTTCATATAAGCTAACACATCAGAAACAGAATTTGTATATATGTAAATCTCAGACTGAATTTCATGTCTTTTAATGGTTAAAACAAAAAGAAAATCTATGTTCTTCTGTATATCACAAAGGGAAGATAAAAGCATCGAAGCTGTGTCCAGAATAGGAGACATAATGAGGCATCAGCATGAGGTGTCCAGGCTGATGCTTTATTCAGTGTTTGCTGAGCGCTTGGTGGGCTTTTTAGCAGATAGCGTTATTTTTTTCCTCGTGTACAGTTATGTGTGTGCACGGCAGAGAGAATTTCCATCCTTCTTGTGTGACAAAAGCTTGATTGCATGTTCAGTTCTGCAACACGCACACGTCACATTTTATCAACCTCGTCTCTGTGAAGAAGATTGTTGAGCTTCTTTTTCATACGAGCGGGGAAACACAAACGCGACGTGTATTCCAGCAGGCTAAAAACAGATTAAAGTAAATATTTTAACAGTTCAAGTGACAAATTAAAGACAACACACAGATGCTGAGTCATGCATTTCACAATTAACAAAAACAGAAATCCTTCAAGTAGCTACTCCTCCCGAGGCATGAGGAGAAGTAATCATGATAAATCAAGTTCTGCTACGTTTCTCTCCTCTGAAGATGCTGCACACATCAGATGAGGTGTTCAGATATCCGAGCGTCGAGGTTTGAATTTATCAGAAAAGAAACATGGGGAAGGTAGGTGTAAACGTAGCAAACCTCAGCCCACAACCACCAATCTGACTTGGACAGGTATAAAAAGAAACTCTCCCAGCTAAGAGCCTCCGAGAACACGCCAAGGTCACTGAAGCAGCCAAATGGGGCTGGCAGGACATTCGCCCAGACTCTTATACCTCCAAAGACTTGTGTCCTCACGGTGAAAACCACAAGCTCCCGGCCCAGAGAAAGAGCCCGGGTCACACCATGATTATATCAAAGAGGACGGGCTCGCCAAGTGTTACTATCAGCGCCAAAATGTCCTGTTCTTTTCCTCCCACCTGCTCCATTTGTCATCATTCCCACCCGTGCTCTCTCACTCTTCCTGCTGTCTGCACATCCATCACTCTCCGGTCACAAAGTCACCCGTGTTTCCCCGCCACGCTGACATACTCTCACGTGCATCTTTTCCATGGAGTCTCTCCTGGTCCTTCAAGGCTGTCCAAAGACACACCCGTCAGAGTCGCGTATTACCCTCATCAGTCACGTTGAGACTCGATCCTGCATGTTAGACGTTTCTTTGCACTGGACCTCAAAGAGCACAGAGACATTAGACAAGATAAAAGTGTCACTCTTTATCCTTCTTTGAATACCTACTCGAGTCTCAACTCCAGCTTCAACAACATCACTGAAGTGCTCAGCAACAGATGACAAGCAGAGAACATTGTTTTATTTCCATTGCGCACAGATAGAGGACGAAGTGGACGACTTATATGAGACCAAAAAAAACATGTTGATACAAAAGCAGCTCATGTTTCATTCATGAAAGTAGATTTAAGCTGGAACATTATGAAGACAGTGTTTCATTGGCTGTCATTTATTAATTCCTGTTTTCTGGCGAACAGCGCCTGCTGCTTCTTCATGTTTGCTTCGTAATTAGAGTTGGAAATTGAAAAGGTGAAATGAGGTACACACTGACGGCGGAGCATTAACACTGCTTCTCTAATACAATGCATCATGGTAACCAGCCAGACACGACTGATGTCTGCGATAAAGAATAGAAGTTGATGAAGTGGTTCTTATCTTTTTTGTTGATAAATCTAAACGAGAAATACAGTTTCTGGTTTTTTTGATTTCCCGATCTGAGCAAAGTTAACAGACGAGTTTTACCTGCCAGAAGATGGTATCGATTGTGCTGCCCAGGAATCCTTCTCTGGTTTCAGACGACAGCAGCTTGGGTCCGAGGATCGTCATGAACTCGTTGAAATCCACCTGTCCATCACCTGAAAGCAGTTTAAAAAGTGGGATTAGAGACAGCCTGTAATTAACACATCAGATCCAGCTGACAGTCCGATACAGGACAGGTCGCCTCCGTCCTGTCGCCTTGTTTGTGTTGGATTTGAGCGTCAGTCCAGCTCTCACTTTGTAGCCTTGACACCACCCAGTAAGATGGGAAATGATTCTGACAAGATGAACACACGCTGCTGGTTCCCCGTGAGAGGAGAGGGAGGGTGAATGAACGACAGCCGATGTGCCTCTGAGCACAAACAGCCCGCAGCTTATTGTGTGTAACTGCATTAAAGGAGAGCTGAGGCGAAGAGGAGGGGCCAAAAAAAATGCTAGTGCATGTTTTTGTCTCTGCAGTTTGTGCAGGAACTTAAACCCTGTGAGTGATAACAGCACGCTCAAATCAAACTGTTCAATTTGCAACTGAGACAACAGATAGTTAAAACAAGCTCTACAATACTGGATGTGAAGCAGATCAAAGTTTCCTGAATCGCTCACAACATGGACTTCCTGCTGTTTTTATTCCAACTCTGCTGATCCGGGGAGCCTGCGAGTCGTTGGAGCTGCTGCCAAAACAAATCATCAAAACTCTGCAGACAACAACACGTTCGAAGCAGCAGATCAAGGCTTCACGGGGAATCTCTCTTTTGGAGATGAAAGTTTTCACAATCCCTGTGAGGTTTCTTTGTCTCCCCCTGCAGAGTGTGTCTGCTTTTATGGACTAACTTTGGGTGAATCAAATCGACAACGACAGCTCCGACTGTTCGGCATCAGCTGAGACAATTATAGAAAAGAGATGAGAAAAAAAAAAGAAGTGTGATTTTAGTGATGCAGGACTTCACAATCTGCCCCATCCTGCAGCCCCTCTCCTGTTGCCACTGTGGAGACTCAGGGGCATGCTGCCACTGTAATGCTTAATGTCACTGACAGCTCTTGCATATTCAGCAGAGCAGATGCATTGCTATGAGCCAGATGGAGGAGCACTGAGATCAGAGGATGCCCGGACAGCTGGATGGCTGGTTGACAGGGCGGGATAAAGGTGGTCTAAAGGGCTCAAGGTGAAACAGCAGGTGTCACAGTGTGAGTATTTAAAGCTTCAACAAGTGCATGTGTGTGCATGAGATTTTTTTTTCAGCCCTGATGGTCACTTTGACACTGATTCCCGCAGCAGGCAGCTGTTAGGAGCAACGTTTTCCTGCTAACATTCAATTTCAAACAACTTTATTAATCCCTCATGAGGCGACTGGTGTGAATCAGCCCGTACACACGAGAAACAAACTCGTACAAACTGAAGTACAAGCAACAGATTACGTACGGAGTTAAAGCATAGATAAGAGCTGAAGGAGACGCTGATGTTAGACTGATCCTCTCCCGAAGATCTGCTGGTTAGACTGAATACGAAACACAAGGATGATACATCAAATAAAAGAGTAAAAGATAAAATGGTTGAGCGTTCAGTAATCTGATCGGCTCTGATCAGTCAGGTTCTGTAAGATATGTTGAAGTTACTTCATCATCCTTGAAGCACAGCACCTGCTATGAACTATAGCCTGCTTTTATATTAACCGAGCAAGTGTGCAGATTACAGTCTGTGGGAGAGAGAATTATATGGTAACCTGACATTTATTGAATCATGTAGAGTGAACTATAAGGCACATGTGTTGTTCAGTAAAACGAGGGCTGCACGAACATGCAGCCATGCTCAGCTGAGAGCTGATTATAAAGATCCATGCCAGCCTAGAGTCCCTGTTTTATGTCCAAATGTGCAACACCAACTTTTTTTATTTATTTTTATTTTAAATTTAAAGAATTTTTTTTAAACATCAGATAATTTTGTGAAGACAAAACCAGAGATTTAAAAAAAGCTGAAATAATGAACTTCAGGTGACCCGAAACAGAAAACTGCAGCTGTGTGCTCTTTTGTCTGCTGGATGTGTGGGCAGTGATTTCCTCGAAAGGTCAAAACACTTCACTAGAAACAGGTGAACTTCGTCATCCAATCATTTTATAAGCCTTAAAAAAACTTCCTTTACGAACTGTATTTTAAATTCACAGACTGTTTGGTGGTTTCTATCCGCAGCTACTTGGTGTTTAAATCAGGTCATTGCTTTGTGTTTCCTTGAAGTTCCCAGAGAAGAGGAGTACAAATAAAAACAGAAATCAATGATGCAGGCTGAAAGAACTCAACTGGTTTGCTGATTAGTCTGAAAACATGCCAGCTAAATCTCATGTCGTATCTACTCTGCAAACTGACCAACTAAATGTTTTGTTATGCATGGTGACCCAGACTGAAGTCTCAAACAGAAACAACCTTCCTCATCGAGCTGCATTTGGCTGTTTTCGCTCATCATGACTGCATGTCAGCGCTTGATGTCTCTGCAGTTTTTTGACAGATCGACTCGATGCATAAAATCACTGAGTCACTTTCTGTGTCTGTCAGAGTCCGAGCCACCTGACCGTTTTTTTGACCGGTCTCTTCCCGTCACGGTCTCAGCTTGAAATGATGAATTATTTAAGAAGGATGGAAAAAAAATCCTGCTGCCTTTACGAAGAAGTCAGAAGAGGACAACAACTGAATGTTTATCTCTGGAAGTATGAGACATGCAAAGATAGAAGGGTAAAGATAAAGTTGTCGTGTGTTGAAAATACGACATCAAGGACGTAAGCACCAAGAGAAGGAGGACGTCCACCGTTAAAAACCAAGGCTGGTGCAGTGCTGTGATCTGGAACAAAGAAGTGTAGTCACAGCTCCCCGGTGAAGGACATGCACAGCTCAATAACAATCTCAAGGATTGGCAGAGATGAGCAGAGCAGATAACCTGTCAGTATCTTCTGGGTATCAGGTGGACTGGCTGCTGGACGCCAATCGATGCGTGTGACAGAGGATTTTCTCCTCACAGCTGCCCACTTGGCCGAGATACAATCATTAGCATCCATTCTTATTCACCTGCTCGTCCTCTCCTGTGTGCAGCGTGACTGCATCAGCGTGCATGCACATCAGATCATTTCACAATCTGTAGCCTACTGTAAAAAAAAACAAAAACAGACAACAGGCAGGATGTTTGACACGTCTATCTATCTGTGGATTTAACAGAACATCAGGAAGACCTGATCTCACAATGTTCTCAAACACATTTTCTTTTAATGAGTAGGAGCTGTGTGTTTTTACAGTCATGTTTCTGTGAGCAAAGAAGAGAGACGAGTTCACACCATAAACCTTTTTAAAGCTGCCAGAGCTGGAAATCAGCACAGTCGGGCTCTTTAAGTTACCTTCATGTACTTTTGTCTCTTTTTATTCCCTTTTAAGTGAAATGACAAATCTTTGCACCCGACAGCCTTTGAGAGATACAGAAGTCTGGATCTGACAGAGTTGTTTTTATTGAATTGGATTTTGGCGCGTTAACAAACACAAAGACACGGCTCTCCGGTTTGTTAATGTGCCAAACTCTAATTCAGCAGAGTTGAATCCGAGCCAGTCCTCAAATTGAATAATGCCTAAATGGAGTAAATCCACAGCATTTCGCTTATGACATCAATCGATACAAACAAGTTGACCCGGGTCACTTCATGGGGAAAGAGCTTTTCCAAACAACAACACCAACAAATGTCGATCCAATATGCCGAGGCAGAAACAACAATAAGAAGCGAGGGGATAAATAAGTAAACAGCCTGACACTTTGCAGACTTCCTACGACTAACGCTGCAGTGACCTTCATCAGCCTCGCCTGCGTCTTCAAGTGGCAGCAGACGATGCAACAAGATCCGGCCCGGAGGCACACAGCAGCGACGGTCTCCTGAGACGGTGGAGCCGATGAGTCAGAAAAGGAATAAAGGCAGTCTAACTTCTTAAAGTTTAATATTCAGCCTTGAACATTTACAGTGTTTCTCTCCGCACAGTGGAACTGAAAGCACTTATCAAAGGCTGAGATAGCAGCATGAAGAATTTGAATATTTTCCCAGTGATGTGACATTTGCATATTGCATTTTTCAATCCCTGCCTTATGCAATTTTAAGCGTCTTCCTTTTATAAAATGTCAATCACAGTTAATTCAGCCGGCTTCGCCTCAAACCTGGCTCTGCACAAACGCTGCCTGCAAGATGCAAAAGGAGGGGATGCTTTTTTTTTTTTTCTTCAAGGACAAAAGGTCACCGATGGTGATGATTGTTCTACAGCCGTTATGTGAATGTGATGCGTGTCCCAAAAGACTCAACTAGTGCAGCAATGCATTGACCTTCTTTGATAACCGTTGTTAAAATGTCGGTGAGTCTAAAATAGCACGTCTTTTTTTTTTCAATCTAACATCTTTAATAACTTATGTCGTTCGCTCCCAGCATCAGTTTCACTTTGGTTCTCATGTGTCAAAAGGTGTTTCGGTTTGAAGTGCACTCTGAGGCCTGCGGGAATGAATGTTTTATGACTGACATAGTGGGATGTGTAATCTGTGCATTGACGAAGCCAAGACAGCACAGAAGAAAAGTGTCAACGTATGCAGAGGTTTGCAAAGTCACGTGTCGATGAGACCTTTGTTGTGTTGTCATGATGCAACACGAGAGGCCAAGAAGACATTCTGTCTCACACAGTAAATGTTTACACCTGTTAAATCAGTGTGTGTGTGTGTGTGTGTGTGTGTGTGTGTGTGTGTACATGTAACCCACCATCCATGTCCAGTCTCTGCATGATGATGGCCAGCTCCACCTCACTGGGCATGTAACCCAGCGAGCGCATGGCCATACCCAGCTCCTGTTTGGAAATGAACCCGTTCCCGTCCCGATCCAGGACCTTAAAGGCCTCCCGGATCTCTGCCAAAGACAAAAAGGAAAACACACTGAGCCTCTGCTGACAACACGTACTCCTCCTGCTTGTTGCAGAAAACAGAAACACTCATGCATGATTATTTGAACCGTATTAGTTAGTCTTATTCCTGCACACTTTCTTGCACATGTTTTGGCATTCCTTTAGTGCTAGCAGCAATCCGCCGCTCACAGCTATGATCTAACTTGTCCCCCCTTGCTCTTCATCGTTTTAACACCTTTCTCTCCCTCTCCCTCCCTGTGTGACCCAGCTTCAGCCTGCCCGTTAGCCAATTGGTCTTGCACCACTGCCTCAAGATAACAAGATCAAACCCACCCATTGATTCATTTTCCTCACCTACTGTCACAGCTGCTGTCTTCTTTTTTTCCCCACAAATGCAGCTTTAACACATTTCCCTTTATTCTCTTTGTCTTTTCTTTAATATTTGATGTGACAGTTGAATAACTATATTCCATTTTCTTAATCATCCGAGTATCATTTAAGGAGCATGTGGGGTTGCCTCGGAGCCAGAATGAAAACTTTGACCTTCAGACGACAACGTCCTTGAATCTCTAGAGTGTTCGCAGAATATCTGTAATGCTGCTGTGCGTAACGTGCACAACCCCCCTCCAGCTCTGCTAACAGGTGCATCATGTCTGAACACCGGTTTAGTCATCACAGAGTCAATTTAACGGCAGCTTAATTCATCATCGTAAGGTTCAGCTGGAGGTTTCAGTGTGGGATGAGACATCTTTTAAAACAGATTTGTTTATTTGCAAGGCAGAGGGAGCAGGTCTCACACACACGTTACTTTTTACTTTCAGACGTGTGTAGGAAGAATATTTTAACATACAATGTCTGAGCTCTCCTGTTATGTGATTCTTCAAAGTTGTCTTTTTTTTTTTTTTTTCAGAGAAATTCTGCAAGTGTTACAAACTTGCATAAAATGCTAATTCTTCAAAACAAACCTGTTATATGGAGCTTCTTCACAACTCTGACTCTTTATCTATGTATCGTGTTCTCGAGCGAGTTTTACATTTCGTTTCGGTTTGGTCCCCATGGCAACATAAAATATTGTATTTGTCTCTGTGGTGCTGGTGATCCATGCTCCAGCATTGAAGAACAGAAAACTGTCAATTATCTTTTTCACATTTCCTGTCACGTTCATTCTCACACAGAGTCAGACTTCAGGAAAAAAGATCTCAAACACGAACACACAGTGACAGCGTGTTTATGTGCAGACTCAGAAAAAACATGACTCAAATATACTCAGCAGGAGACAGCAGAACAATGCTGAGGTTATTTTAAGACGAGGGAGTTGTGTTCCTACGAGCGGCTCCGTCTGCCTGTGCACGAGGACACCCGTGCACAGATGTGCAGGCAGGTGACGCAGGCTCACAGCACAGACAAAAACACTCGACTTGTGCCCGGTTGAGTCAGCAGCTCGTTCGCTGGCTGCTCGACATGCAATCTAGTCGTCAGTGGAAGGAATCAGGCGGCAGGCTCCACTGTGCGTCAGTGAAGGCATGTTTCATAAATGTGGCTGCAGACAGGAGACGGTGTACGGCAGGAACAGGAGAGAGAGACTGACAGGCATCTGGTGCCTTTAAATAGAGCTGGAACGTCACCTCCTTAAAGAACACCATGACTGCATGAGCACACTGTTGAGCGCTGAATAATTTGAGACTGGAAAGTGGAATAGATGGTTTAACCCTTTCCTCTCTGGAAAGCATTAAAAAAAAGTGTTTTAGGAAACATATTGTAGAAGTAGAAAACTGCATTTTCTGCAGGTGTGTGTATGTGTAGATGTTGTATGCAATTTTTAAATCTTAGACAGCCACAATAGTTTGTTTTTGTGCTTTCATAAATAGATAAAATCGTTGCAGCACAAAGTTAGATGAGATGATATCAAAGAGTTTTGGTGCAAAAGGAAAAATAATCCATTTGAACTGAGTGGGATGTTATTGCTATTGACCATCTCAATTCAATATTTTCCAGTGAACGAATACTCAAACTGCATTTTCAGTTTACTCACTGAAACCAAAAACCAGACATTAAGAAATTAGCTCATCAATCATGTAATTATCGCCTGCACGGTGAAGCAGTCTCCCGGCAAATGATTTGGAACAACAAAAGGTAGATGGAGCGTAAATTATAAATTGCTTCATCAATGTGTTTTGACTGTGCTGAGCATCTACAGTAGAAACAAGAGGACGCCGTCTCTGACCTGAATCAAAACAACATGTTACTGCTTCTCCGAACAGCTGCTCCTGAGCTCATCAAGCACCATCATTGTTTGTCACACAGCTAAACTGCTTTTCTTTTAGCTTTGCATTGTTATGAGGATATTTTCCTGGATGTGCACACACACACACACACACACACACACACACACACACACACACACACACACACACACACGACTGCTGCAAACATCAAAAGGTAGAGAAATAATTTTCTCTGTATAAACATAAGCGTGTCATGAATTAATGTGACAGTGACTCAGGCCCGTGTGGAATACTTGATTGTGTCTGGAGCTTTTTGAAACACAACATGGAGACAGGGCTTTTTACACTCAATAAGTCTGTTTCATCCACATTAATCAAGACAGGTGGGAATCTCTGCAATCTCACTTTGTTCTTTACCCCAATCTGTTGACACATTCTCTAAGTTAAATCAGCAGTAAGAGGAAGACGAGCAGGGGGAGATGACAGCTTAGTGATTCTCTGCAGGAAGTCACCTCTGTGCTCACTTAGCTCAAAGTCGACTTGACCTTGAGACACAATGTATGGCTGATTGTACATCATCAGTAGTCCGAGCATGAAGCTCTGTGCAAAGAGCAACAACGCAGTCTTCTGCACCTCTCCGGCCTCTGGCAAGTTCAGACAAAACGTAATGACCAAGTTAAAGCAGATCACAAAACGTACATTTTTACAAAGACGTCCCAGGAAAAAAATTCTTAACGAGAGCAACTGAAACCTGAAAAAACAATAACTGGTTCTCAAAACAGTTTCAAATTATCTATCTGTTGATTAATTCGTAAACACTTTAACTTGTCTTTGAGCTCAGCTCAAAAAGATCCTGGAACTAATTCAACTTCATGTGTTTAAGGTCCCAGGGGGTTTTAAAGCGGGGCGACAAAATCAGCACCTCGGACAGCATCGAACAAATCTTTTCTGTTTACTGTACGTGAGCTCTAAGGGCAGTGAGCTGCACATTCAGGACATCTGGTTTTCCGTGCACCATGCTGTACCACTCTGGTAGTAAAGCAAAGTTTCTCAGACACCTGCTAACTTTGGAGACGACAGTGGTGAGAATGGAGGCTCAAACCTGCCAGGAAAGGAACTGCTTTTTATTCACCCATGGAGTTAGAAAGAAGTTTTTTTAATGCAGCCACCCATCAGCCTCCCTCCTCCTCCTCCTCCTCCTCCCTCTCTGCTAAAAGGAGATCTCTGCTGGTGGGCTGAGCAGGCACAAACCTCCCCACAGGCCTACTGACGTCTGCTTCAGCTCAGCTTGTTTGGTGAAAGAAGAGCCTGAGTGCCGACTCGGAGGATTTCTTCTGCTGCCCTTTCACTAAACCTTTAATAAAAAAGCCTATTTTAGTCGAAGCGGGAAAGCTCGCCTCCAGGACCATTCTTTTTTCACTTCTTTTTTTAATCTACCAGAACATCCTCTAAACTACCAATTTGGATACAGATGTGATGCAGTGGAGTCAATGCTCCTCCATGATGTCAAATATTCCTCTGACTGCTGCGTGCAGCTGCTTGTGCTAGACTGGAACAAACACTATCCAGTGAATAGCCATCCGAGCGTGCTGTGCAGTCAGTCCATGGTCTGGAAAGAACTTTCATTCATTCATGTTGAGCATCTTCATTAAAGTTCATAAACATGGTGGAGAAAAGTCCAGCACAGCTCCTAAATATGCATTCATACCCTTCTGTTCTGGATGTTTAATTCATTTACATTCTGTGAGTCTACTGAAGGAAGCCCGAGGTCATAGAAAATGTATTTAACATTTAATTTGCATAAAACTCAAACAAACTTTGTGTCCCTGAGTGCAACATGGTAACCAAAGATATCTGGCATGAAGCAGCTCTTGGCCTGCAGTTCAGCCTCTCTCAGGAACAACATGGCAGCGTGTGATTCTCTTTCTCAAAAGTGATTCATAGGTGGAGGCTTAGTTGTTGTGGTAGATTAAAAAAAAGTCCCGTTAGACTTCAGTAAAAAACGTTTAGTTTGTGCTCACATTCATCCAGGAGCCGGTGAGTCTGCTGCTCTCTCGTTTTGCACACCTTGGCTGCACCGGGCTGTAAGTCAATTTGCATAAAATATGGTAATGAATTGGGACACAAATTGTGTGCTCTGAAATTAACAACTGAAGTGCAAGAAATGTACAAATTGCTCTCAGAGGGCATAAAGGATGCTCTCACGTCGTGCAGCAAATGTAAGTGAGTGCACAGCTGGAGCAAAACAATAGAGGGAGTAAAAAAAAGGCAAAAAGCATCGATGACAGATGTGACATTAAAGTCGTGACCTGTTGTGCTTGTGTGTATTTTTGGATGAGTAATAATTGATGAGTCAAAAGAAAGAAAACTAGCTTCTGGATGTAAATCTAAATCCTTATTTAAAAAACGCCTTCAAAGTCTTGAGTTGATTGACAGCAGGACTCCTGGTGGAGACCTCTGACGGGGTCAACATCTACCGTGTTCATATCTGTCCCTATTCAAATAAACCTTTAAATAAATAAAATAAAATATCCACACATTGACTGACAAGCTGTGGGACATCTTCTGAATTCAAATGATTAAATATCAACAAAGCCTTCAGGTGACATTTAAAAATCCTGTTTCATGTAAACTTTACTCTCCTTTGTTTGTCCCTGTAATTACCTATTCACGGCTCCGGTCAGCACAACGACATACAGGTCAGGTGTTTTTGTCTTTAGTGTACTCAGCCGTCAATCTTATTACCTTGACTATAATTTCAGCCTCCACAAAAAGGAAAATCAGGGTCAGTTTTGCTCCTGAAGTCGCTGGAGAATAACAGCCTGCTGAGAATGACCGCCGAGTGTGAAACAGCTCGCCACCGCTGAATCCCTGACTTGTGTTGGTGTCCAATGTTAAGGCTTTATATTTACAGTCACTTGATGGACTCTTTCTAAATCTCTGCGGAGCAGCGTCTCGTTAAAGAGGAGACATTTGTTTTAAAATAAATAA
Source organism: Symphodus melops (assembly GCF_947650265.1). Taxonomy (NCBI): domain Eukaryota; kingdom Metazoa; phylum Chordata; class Actinopteri; order Labriformes; family Labridae; genus Symphodus; species Symphodus melops. Next base: position 2,564,840 of record NC_136700.1, read on the forward strand.
ATGCATACAGTAGCTCTCCAGATGAGTGATTGTACACTTCCAGCTGTGTGAGAGATGCTCCAGGTGCTGCTAGCTTCTGAATGACCGGGACAAACACAGTAAATTGCTTCTTTAAATGATGTGAAGCAGAAGCGTTGAATGAAAATGTGTAGGAAGCTGCGTATAGGAAATGGAGACGTCTGGAGACTTTAAATGATGTTTGAAAAAGACGAGAGACAGGTGAGGCTGCGTGTTCAGTCAAAATGGATACTTTGGCATGATTATTGATATTTTGGTGATATTTTGGACCAGCTCACATTCCTGCCCTTCACGTCCAAAAAAGGAAAGCTATAAGGCAGGGAGATAAGCAGAGAATCCAACGAACGAAATGACAAGACGTTGATCGAGGCAGTAAAAGGACGAGCAGGGATGCAAATGTGTTTTCAAATGCGTCGTGCAGAGAAGCATTGGCAGGCTGGAGCAGTTCAAAGAAGGCAGCGTAAGAACTATTTGACCAATAGGAAGCTTTCAGCAGATCAGCTGATGAGGCTCGGGCGAGATCAGCCGACCCAAACTCTGGTAGGAGAGCGCGGCTCAGTGGCCTGACTGAACTGACCATGTGACACGACGTTGTTTCCCGTTGTGTGTTGGTTCAGACTTCATCAGGTTTCAGAGTAGCTATGCATGCAGTTTGCACACATATAAGACTATCTATATGTGTGCAAACACTAAGCAAGATTCTTACATTTAATTCTCCATCATTTATCATTCAGTTGAATTCACCATCAAAAACTGAACACAGAAATCTGCGGCTGTAACAGAAAATTAGTATAATTTGAGGTTTTTTGACACTGAAAAAAAAGGGGATTTTTTTATGATTTAAATGCCTCTCGAAGCTGAAAACGTTTTTACTGTTATCATGTCAAAATTATTCGTCTCATCTAAATTTCAGAACGCCAGAACCCTCGAGCACGCTGTGACAACAACACTCATAGCGCCTCTGTTCTAAACTGGACCATTAAATACATGTCAACATGTTAGTGTGTTACCAACGCCACTGAAGGAAACCGTAACGACGATGCTGATAGGCTCCAGTTTTCCAGTGTTTACTTCACCTCGGGATGAACCTACACAAACAACTTGTTTCTTATTCACCCAACTAAATGACCTCGCAATCAACAGGAAGGAGGGATTTATTCATTTGCTGCAGAGGCTCCATGCATAATAAAACTCCACCCCGGCAGACTTTCTAGATATTAGCTTGCTGTGCAATTTGCCCGGCCGCCCGCTTAATGTTGCATCTCTGGATTGATATTTTGGAGGTGTGGAGGAGTCCTGTTTGTTTGCTGCCTGTGAGGCTGCCTCTGCTGAGTCGGGCAGACTGCAATTGATCAGGTTTGTGTTGTACAGGCCCGGGTGATTACTCTCAGACAGACTGCAAAACAAAGGGTTCATGAACACAGCCTCAGTTACAGCAGGCACAAGAAGCCACAGCGAGCAGCCAGCGGACGTGAATGCTCCCGGTGAGATAAGCTATGCGATGAATGATGCATTACGGTGCATTGCTGCATCATATTGTCCTTCAAAGCTTACTATAAAACAGACAGGATTGCATTGATCAGTACCTTCCCTCATTATATTGGCGCTGTGCATCATGTGTGGATCTGTTCTTTTAGTGCTGCTGAAATCAGAGCTCCATATGTGTTTGGGGATCCGCAGTGTGTACAGGCTTGTTTCCCAAAATAGTCGTTTTAACGCAGCGGCTCCCACAGTGTGACCGGCTGATCCGCCCAAAAGTCGCCACACTGGATGAGCTTCAAGCTGGCGCAATATGTTTGTTTACACTTTATTTCATGCAATAGACAGACATATTCGAAATTGCTAAATCCTATGTTTTGTTTCCATTGCAGCCAGATGTTCTTTAACTTTAAAGAACTGCTTCAGTGTTTTGGCTCTGCATCCTCTTAAAGCTGGCATGAAGCGGAACGAAACCGAGCTGCAGCGAGTTTGAACCATTTGTACGCAGCTCCACTTTCCAACTTTAACGTTTATGTAACCAGAAAAGCCTCAATGAGGTTAAGAAATTAAAGACATACAACACATGTCTAAAAAGTTACTGCACACAGGCGGACACATCCTGCTTCACAGATCAGAGAGTCATTAATCCAAGCAGCTACAACCTGACGCTTCCTCCTCACACACCGTCAGTCTACCATTAAAAAGATGCACAGTAAGGAGAGCAGCTCCCTCAGACACAATGCAGCACGAGCACTGTAACTTCAAATGAATAAAACGACATGACTATGAGGAGAGAAAGTGTTGCTTTACAAATACAGATGTGCAAAGAATTTAGTGTTTGAGTGGTCAATGCAGACCAGCAAACGCACACAGAGAACGATCACTTGTCAGAGCTTCAAGATGTTTTATGAACCTCGATGCTCCGTGCTGCAAAGTAAACAAAGGAGATGCACGCGTGTTGAAAACATGGCTGTCGTGGATCAAGTGCATAAAGGTAACAGCTGCATGTCTTCCTGCGGTAAACACCAAACACAGCATTTTTTTTTTTTCCACAGAAGACAAACCATGTTCACATTATGACTTCGACTTAAATCTGCAAACAAACTCATCAGGTGTGTAATACAGGATGTGGTGACAACTAAAGTGGACGCTTGTAGAAAAACCTGATCATCTTCATTTGTGCTTACATAGTTGACGATGATTATTCAGCGCTGCAGTGAAGCTAAATCCCTTTAAGGAGACTTTAAGCATGAGGCCAAACATCTGTCAGACAGTTCACAGTGAAGTCTTACCATCGAGCTCCTCCACGGAGATGCTGGCCAGCACATCGCTGTCACTGTCAGACAGCGAGCGGCTCAGGTAGTTCCCCTTGTAGAGCAGGCCTGCCGTCACATGGTGGAACGGCATCTTCTCCCTGAGAGGACACAGACGGACATGTTTAGACAGCAGTGGAAAAAAAGAGGGCGGAGCCAAAGAAGCGCTCTCTTTTTATGCATTCATTCTCAAAACAAAAAGAAAGCTCAACACATCAAATGTGTTTTTATAGATGTTCACGAGGAGGGAAGTTCAATCAGACTGGCAGTAATTCAGCTAACATCCGAGAATAGAGCTGTAAAAAAAACAAACAAATCAAATGTCGTCGAGTAAAAGTAAAGTGCTCTCAGTTGAGGTGGAGAGAGCCGGCCGGTCCATTTTCACTCGTGATGAAGCTGAAACAAATTACAGTCAAAGTGCCGCGGAACAAACGAGAGGCATTAACGAAGCAGAACTCATTGGCTAAATGGAAAGTCACACAGTGAGGGAGTCTCATACAACGAGAGGTAACTGTAGTGTGTGTGTGTGTGTGTGTGTGTGTGTGTACTGTATGTGCCAATGTGAGTCAGGCAATTAATTATTCAATAAATCGAAGCCCAAGGGCACAGGAGGAAAATAAGAGCACATAGAGCAGAGAGATTTGGGCGACTACTTCCTTCCTCTCTAATTGGATTTGGTCTCAACGAGCACCGTGAGGCGACTGACACAGAATCTGAGTTCAAACACTTAACCGCTTTGAGTCCTCTGGCTTATCAGTGTGCGTTTCTGATCTTTAGTCAGCTCAACTTTCGATCAAGAAATCGTCACAATCGCCTGTTAAATAATAAAAGCGTGGATCATCCCCTCACAAAGAGGCAGACTCTCATTGATTACGTCAAGATGTGACGAATGTTTAATTCATGTTCCTAATGATTTGTCATTTAGAGGTCTCTGTCCTCCAGAGTGGAGCACATCTCCAGCATCGCAAATCGCTTTTCTTTTGCAAAAGTGGAAAAAAAAACTTTATTTAACAATGATCCAACTGGTTTATTGTCAGAAAACACAATTTAGAGTCAAACGTGAAGCCAGCAGGTTCTGTATCGTGTTTTTACACCTACTGAAATCTTACAAAGAAAAAGTGTTTCTTGTGATGTTTTTTGTTCTGTTATAAAAAAAAATGAAAGTTACACAGACTCACAGGTTTAAAATACATTTTTCACGTCTCTCAGACCGAGACAAAACGCCCTCCTGACATCAGACCCAAGATCATTAGTGTCCTTTTGTGTCTTTAGTGTCCTTTCATAAGTCTGAGTGTGCTGCTGATGATGATGTGTTAACACAGAGCTGTAAACAACAAACCCAGAGGGGAGTTTGACTTCCAGTAACGTCAGTAATTAACAATAAACAAACACCATTAAACTGATTCAGAAAGGCTGATTACTAATTCATCGTGCGTTCATCATGAAATCATGAATAAAGAATAAAGCCGATAAACGTGACGTGTATAAACTCATGAATTTTAAAAAGGACCCCGAGAAGCTCTTTTAATGGGAGACTATTCCTTCTTCGGAGGTATTTTATCCAGACGTCCAGAACCCACAAGTGGCTCCCATCTCAGTGTTTGGAGCAGCCAGCCATCCATTACCTCCCAAATTGAAAAACTGGCCCCTGCATCTTTCTTGTTTGTCAGGTTAATAAGCACGCATCAGGACGACTGCAACTGTGCCCACGGCTTTTTCCCCTATATGACTCGCTTTCATCGCACCTAATGTGGGGATTTTCATTTCCTAATTCATCAATTATTCAGTCATCTCTCTGCTGTCATTATGAATATTAAAATCATCCCTCTCCTCCTTTTCTTGCTATATTATCATTAGAGGCTAAATTGAAGTCAGTTGTTTGCTGCAGGTGTGGAACTCTCCGTTTACTGTTTTTAGCCACTGTGACAAAATATAGATCAAATGTTTGAGGCTGCATTTTGATTTTTGTCATTTTTCCAGAGCGGGCTTCAGAACAAACGTTAAATTACTCTTTCGTCTGGGGGGGGGGGGGGGGTTGTGTTATGCAGAGGTTTGCCCTTTTGCTTCACGGTGGCAAAGGTCAGGCAGTGTGTGTGATACGGAGGTTTTGCATACTCTGAACGTGGAGGGGAAACTGTGGCTTCCATTGGAAGTGCTCTCACGTCTCTGACACTTTGACTTTGTATTCCTATCACTCGACTCGGCGCACTAACCTACACCGAGTCGAGTGATGGAGAGACAAGTCAAAGATGGAGCAGAGCGAGTAAGAAAGGCTGGACTCAGGTCAGGCGAGCGGACGTTACAGACACTTCAACATGCACGTTTTTAAAGTTTATTTAAAACTATAAAAGTCAGTATCCTCCTCATGAAGCGGTTCACACAATAAGTTAAACGTCTAAGGGCTGTGGCTTTTTAAAGAAGGGAAACATTTGATATTTCAGGGGAATTTTACAAGGAGGATCAATAAATTACAGACGGCATCTTGATCGGCGCATCACGACCCCCTTTAGTGAGCGTTGGTCATCTCACTGGAGAGGGTCTTCGGTGTGGCGTTCTGCTCACTGTGTGCTACGTTAATGTTGGCCATGGTCAAAGAAAACAAAGACAAGACGCATAACAAGAAATGCTGAAACTTTAAAAACAATTGCAAAAAAAAATAAAAAATTCATTATGTGGATGTTTTGATGCAGACAAACAGAGCGAGGTCCACAAACACACCTGCAGTTACAGATTAGCAACCAAAGTCGACAACACCGAGATCTCCGACGCTGATCAGCGAGCGTAAACTCAAACATTCAGAACGCTGCCGAAAGGAATGCAATGAATTGATAATTAGTCTTTCAATGGACAGAAAAGTAATGAGCAGGATTTTTTTTAATCATCTGAGAAGTTGAGAAAACAATCTCAGGGTCCATTATCAGCTGCTGCGTCTAATTAAAGTCTGAGGGGACGTTAAGAAATCAACAGACTTTATCAGCATTCTTTCCACCAGTCTGTCTGACGTTTTACCAAATGTTCTGTTTCTGCCTCCCAAACAGATAAAACATTTACATTTATATGTGTTCACTGCTGTTCAGACAATAATGCACGATGTTAAAAAGATGGTTTGTTTGCCTAAAGCCCTGAAGTCACACTTGTACTGGATGATCGTCATCATCTGTTTGTGTGTGTGCGTGCGTGTGTGTGCGTGTGTGTGATTACATCCAGGCATCCCGGCACCTATCACTCTTTTACGACACTCCTGCAGCTTCCCACACTCCAACAACCTCATCCTTCTCGTGAAGTATTTCAGTGTTTTGTTGATTTAACTCAGATTTATGTTTATGTGCATTCATAAAGTGGGATTTAAGTCTCTCCTGAGTGGCCTCAGGCAGCAGCGATGATTCTGCAGAGAGAAGAAGTGCACTTTCCCCAAACGTGTATCTGATGATTTGCTGCCTTAAAAACACACCGTCGGTATCCGAGAGCAATGCCGATAACATTTCCTGCAACCAGAAGATAAGACATGACTGGTAAACAAAGACGGGGACTTTACAACATTTTAACTGTAGACCTCAGTATTAATCTGAAGTGCATTAAGAGTATGAATACATTTGAGCCAGGAGATAATAATTTGCTGAAAACCACTTGATCTCAGCTCCTTTAGAAGACGGCGTTGAGCAGAGCTGTTCACAGCCTTCTGCTTCATTACACTTGATTAAATTGATCAAGGTCCCAGCAGAACGAGCTAATTTGCCCTTCAGGAGCGGAGCAACATATAGTAATCACTTTTATCAGGAAGTAATCACCACAGACTCAAAAAAAGACCCCGGCAAATCTGTTCTCAATTCCCCGAGAATGTGATACATCAGCTCAAGAGAAAGAGAGCCGAGGATTCTGGGATTTAATAGTTAGATCGACCGGCTGATAAAAATGAGCTTCAGAAATGACTTTGAGATAAAATCACTGGATTGTACCTCGGAGTGAGCGAGCCGCTTTGATGGGATTCTCAAACTATTTGAGGATACAAACATGCTTTTATACTGTTAAACACAGCTGCAACAAAAGAGCCGCTTCACTTTTAATTCGATTTTTGATCCACAAATTCTGTTAAATATCTTAACACAAGTGATCTGAAGTGTTTTCTGACCAATGGTCCAAACGCCACTTTACTTTTATTACTTTTCACTCGCTGTTCGAGCATTTCCTCTAAATAGTCTGCAAAGATTTGATGTTCTGTGAAATTTGGAGGGTAATTCGGTTCAGTCGAGCTGTTGTGTTAAATCTGACGAAAACAACATTTGTGAAATCCAAACTCATGATCGTGACGCTAAAAGAACTAACCTGCTCTCGTCTCAAACGCCACACGACGTTTGGGCCATTAGCTAATGCTGTTATAAAAAAAAGGAGCGTTGGGTGAGCGAGAAGCCGGGGGGGGGTCCAGTGTGTCTGGCTCAAGGACACGAGGCGCTGACAGGAAGGACTGTTGTTGATGGCTGTACTCGCTGTGATTGGACCTGTGGCATTTAATCACAGAGACACTCAAACTGTATACAACTCTACAGAGTGACGGGCGTCTCCTCATATCATAAAACTTACCTTTACTTTAAATCTGGATCTTATTGTTATAAATATAACACATTGAGTTGCACAGAAAAGTAACCGGTGGACTAATTAAAGGCTCTCCATTTCACCATCCTATCGAACAGCGTCTTTCTTTTGGAGGGGGCGTGTATGTCTTTACCTGACACAACAGCTTTATAGTGACAGGAAGTGTGGGGAGAGAGAGCGGAGGACGTCAGGATCAGACGTCAAACCTGTCGCCAGTGGTGCAGGAATGTAGTCTCTACTCTTTTTTTCTTTTTTTTTAAATCAAAAGACATTTTTGCCTTTATTGAATAAGACAGCTGAACAGGAAATGTTGAGCTGGAAATGTTTGGGGGGAGAAATTGGGGGCTGACGTGCAGCCAAGGAGCCGAGATCAAAAATGAACCGATGAGGACTTAAGCCGCCGTACATGGTGCGAGACACACCCTGCAGTATTTATACAGTATGCACACTTATCAGACTTGAATGCACCTGATGAAAAAAACATTGTAACTTCTGCAGAGAATCATCTCTATTTGTTGTTTCAATGACAATAATTAAAGGCGGGATTTAATGACAAACTAATTTCTTATTATGTGGACAAATCTGACAGAAAAGAGAAAATGCATGAACCACCTTCACAAGTGAACATTTGTGTAAGAAAATGGAACCCTGAGATAATAAAACACCTTCTCATCATGTTGTCCTTTTAAAGTGTCTTTCTAGTCACCTACAATAATGACAGCAGACCGAACGTGAGCGCCGTGTTGTTAAGACTGGGTCATGACAGAACTGAACTCAATTACAGCAGAGACATCAATAAAACCAGCTCCACTAAAGCTGTGCAGGTAAAGCAGCTCTTGTACTGACGCTTAAAGGAGAAGACACTGACGACAGGACTCATAGAAGAAGCACGAAGCTGCTGAGCTGCAGGGACGGCTTTCTCTGTGCATGCCTGTTGTGTTCAGCCACCAGTGATGAGCGTCACACCTGAGGTGTGGTTAAGGACAAAGACACACTGGAACAGCAAAGCAGACCTGAGACTCTGGAGAGCGAGAGAGAGCAACCTGATGAAAAGAGATCAGAATTATTCAAAGCTTTCTGCATGACAAGGAGGCCAGATGGCAGTTTTTCCCACATCACACCCTGCAGCACAGCAGCCAACAACCACAACGGACAAACAGTGAGGCGGACACATGCAGAACACTGTGTACTGGCAGCAGACCCTCCAGACACAAAAATCCAATGTTTAATGATGAGCACAGTGGCATCTTTATGAGTAAGTTTAGGACAAATCCGTTGAGCAAGACAGCCGTCTTTGTCTGAATCAAGGAAGTTATCGGCAGTGTGTCATCCTCTCGCAGGGCATCAAAGTCAATATTTCCATTACACAGACAAATTGCAATTCCTTCCCTTCAAAAGGAAAACTGATGAACTGTAAAAGTGAAAAGAAAGGTGAGCTTTGCTTTGAGGGTAAATCCACACTCTATCACAAAGTGCGGGTCCGTGCTTTCTGCTCCGCTCTCCGCTGCTTTAACAATCTGATTTGATCGCCTCTTTAAAAGAGACGTGACAGCAAAGGAAGAACGTCTGATAAGACAACACAGTTTGAGGTGTGACCACGTGAGCAGAATGGTAAATGGTTTCCATCCACAGAGGGGAACAATAGCCGGTTTAGACATGATTGACTATTTTCCATCTCTGTAAAAGTTTTATTTCTAGGCAAACGTTTATTAAACCAGGAAGTCCATGAAGATTCAAATCTCTATGAGACAGACTTCTGACCAGCACAGTACACCAGCATTAAATCCAAATAAAAACCCGGCACACAGGAAAGACAGACATCAAGCGGTCAAATCCTGGATCCAGCACATGTAAACAAACATCTGTTTCTCTTCAGGATCTAATATTAAAGTGATAGTAGCTGAATCTGTTCACTTTATATCAAGTTAGGCTGTTCTGGTCAAGCACGTTTTTTTTTATTGACACTCTCACCGGTGTTTCTACGTAGGAGGCAGCTTGGTGCCAGGATGACTCGTGAGTCCGCTCGTGGATCTGAGTAAACATCGAGCTCTGGACAAAACTGGACAATGCAGCAGCAAACATGCTAAAGAACAGCTGTTTAAAAACTGAGCAGTTCAGGCTAAAGATGGATTACTCATTTGTACTACGTCTCTGTTCTTCAGGTGAGTAAAAAAAAAAAACTAAGTTACACAATCCTGACAACAAACGAAGGTGTGTGAAGATCTGTCTCTGCATTAGAAATAATAAAGTGAAGAATATTGCTGTGAATCAATAAATCATGGCTGAACCCTGATCGAGCTCTAAATGGCTAAAGCCCCTCGGTGGACTTTGCAGTGGAGGCTTGAAAATGCTGCCAACCAGCTGGAAATGCAATCCATCAAACCATCCGCCCAAAACAGGAGTCAGACGGACAGGAGAGTCCCACTGAAGTGACACCTTCCTGCAGCAACAGACTGTTTCTCTCATCCTCTCCTATACTGATTCTTACCCGTACTGGGAGCTCTGGCTGTACTCGGCAGGATACTGCAGCACATCAGGCTCCCTCGTCGGACTCTCCATCACCTCCTCCGTCCCGTCCCTCAGGCAAGGGTTCCCGGGCAAATCTCCATTTACCTCAAAGTGCATCCCCGGCGGCTGGATGCCAGTGGGCTCCACCATCCGAGGATCAGGCTCTGTGACCTCCTCCTCCATCACAGTCTTAGATGCAGCGGTGCCTCCAGCAGCAGCGGCAGACTGCCTGTCCACAGACCACTGAGCCCGGCTGCCTCCACAGTTTGGGCTTGTCCCAGAGCAGCGGCATCAGCTCCCACAAACCCCGTAGTTAATATTTGAGCAGTGAGAGCAGCAGGTACAACAGCTCCTCTCATGCTCCACTCCTTGGCTCCTCACTCCCTCCCTTTCTGTGACTCCCTCTCTCCTCTTTTTGCTCTCTCACTTACTCTCCAGCCCCAAACATTCCTCCACACGAGGAGACGGAGTGGAGGGCTCATTAGTGAGTCCCAATGACAGACTCAGCCCTGCCTGCCTGCGGCTGTGCTCACAAAATACACAGGGAGAGGAGATGGAGAGGGAGGGAGGGAAACAGGGGCACAATGAAGAGAGACAGCCAGAGACTCTGAGACAGAAAGAGAGAGAGAGGTGGGAGGTAGACAGATGGACAAATAAGGAATGACAAACAGGAAGGAAAATGAAAGCTCGATAGGCAGATGATGTGAGGGAACACAAGCAGACTGTTGCTGTATGTTTGACTGTGTGTGCAAGAAGAATACAAGTGTGCAGACAGTTTTTTTTTTTTTTTTTTTACATCCCACTGGATTAGGCTCACAGTGCGCTTTGCAGGTGGATGCTGTGAACACACATCACACGCAGCGCGAGCCGTGCGCAACAGCGTGCGCCACCGTGTGGATCAAGGGCGCGCGTGGGACGCTGCGCATCTGGACGATGCTGGAGGGAGTGGTGTGTGGGTGGGGGGGCGGCAGGGGTCCCGACGGGGGGTCTATAGTGTGAATTCGCTGAGCTTCTTCACGGATACAGTATACAGCACATCGAGTGAAACACGTCCTGTGAGCTGCTCGTCATCAGTGTGACACACATCCATCCATGCATCAGCTCAATAATCACAAACAGGCATTTCTGTCCTTATAATAAGACATCTCTCGTGAACGATTGTTGTTGTTTGAGATAAAGACAACTTTGGGTTTCTCTCTGGGGAGCGGTTTGTTGTTGTTAAAGATATACGGGAATGAAGATCCACGTAAGCAGGTCAACGCTCAATGATTTATTCAAAACTTTATGAAACACAGATCCGTCGAATGTTTTGCTGCAGTCTTTTGGTGATTCTCGTCACTCTAAATGAAATGTCCTCTATGCATTTTCCTCTCGCGTTCTCCGCATCATTGCCCGACTAGAATAACAGCATGAACCGTGCAGCTGATATGAACACAGCCTCCAGAATGGACATCCTAACAACAGGTGTTGGCCTGGGTGGAGGACTTGTGGGATTCAATGTGGACAGGGAAAACACATCAATGAGCTTTAATAATAAGCTCGAGCCTATTCATTACCATCCGGAGATAATTTATTGTCTAATTTAGCCAACTCACCTTTAAGGGTGTAAAGTGTCTGAGGGTGATCAGTCAAATCCGGTAATCGATGCCCGCAGTAGGATCCAGTTTAGAGACTTGAGGTAGACTCCTCAATCAGCCCTCTCTGATCGATCCGCTTTGTCTGACGTCTTATCAATGAATTATTCCTTTATTAGGTGGATGCAGCGCAGTCATCTCCTCCCATCGTAAAACCCATGTCATGTTACACCAGTTTTCGCTTCTGAAGTCAGGCAGCAGCAGCAGCAGCAGCGCACGTTCCAGTTGCCACTTATTCGAAAACTCTCATCAATGTTTTTACATCTTCATCTCTCATTGCACCTTTTCTTTTCAATACACGAAGATGCAAAAACGCTTTTTCTCTGTGCAGGTCCGGTTGATTCAAAAATCCCCTGGACTGAAGATCCACACACAGGTGCCGAGCGCTGGGAAGATTGATGAGAGCAAGCCCGTGTCCAAAGTAGACGCTCCAACCCAAATCGATACGCAACAGAGCAGCGAGGCAGCGATTGGCTGATTTACCTCCTGATTGACTTAATGGGTTAATTTGGTCTTGTTCAATTGGAGAATCTACTTCAAATGTGAAAACTTATTTTTACCGAAAAAACACTTACACGAGTCAATCAGTCCACTTCTCCTCCAGCTATTTACGTTTTCAAAGTGAACATGTGTCAAACAAGACAAAGCGTGGATGTATTTTCCGGCAACAACTTTCAGAAATAATGCCTCTATTCCCGCCACAAAGAAAAATACAATTAATAGGCTGCTATTATGACTTTAAAAAGGATTGTTTCACTTCCTTTGTGGTGTATGGTTTTTGTCAGATTTGATTTGTTCTTCATTTTCTAACATTTCGGTTCCACGAAACATTCAGAGAGTAACGATTGACATTAACATAAAAAGAAATAGTTCCAAAGACTCCTTTTTGTGTGCAAACTTTTTTTTTTTTTTAACAGTTTATTTGCTGAATTAAATACACCTAATTGACCGCTTGGGGAAATTTTTCTTAGACTCAAAGTTTGGCAGAGCTGTTTTGATAAAATGTTTTGATTATAGCAACATAAAGTTAACTTTTCACCAAATACAATCCACTTTTACACCATTATTACAAGTCAATGCATCCACACACAAGCATGACTGCATAAACTCGGCGTGTAGAAATAGAAGAAATAGAAAGTAATGACGATGTTTTTCAAAAAAAAAAGGCCGTGAAGAAGGATCTGTGACGGATTTTCAGTGAAATGCCAGAGATGGATTTCTCCTGACAGCAGAGCACTGTCTGCACTCTCTCGCTCTCTATATTCTCCTTCCTGTGTTATAATAAAAAAAATGCCTGTGTCTAATAGGGTACAGTATTGAGACTTTAACTGATGCAATCTAGATTCAGGGTCTGCCAGAGGATGAAAAAGGCTCTGCCAAAAAATGCCACCCACCTTTTTTCCATCATGGTAGTCACAATTATTTTTCACACTTTAGAGGTCAGAAGGACCTTGCACGGTGAGACTGAGTGAGTCAGACATCTCGTATGTAGTTAAGACCTTTCAGTCATTGTTCAGTCTCAGACTGCCTGTGCAGTGAAAGCAGTTTGTAAACAGGGCTCAGCATGTGTGCTAATGGTTCAAGGAGGTTTATTTTAGCAACAGCAGGACAGAGTTAAGGTCTTTTTTAAACAATATATTTATTGGGGTTTTTTCTCATTTTCAACAAACACAATACAAATATACGAACACTACTGACAAACACAAAATAATAAAAGAATTCAAACGACATGACAGCTGATTCCAGACCAGATTCTGCTCCACTTTGTGATGTGCAGTATCTGTAAGATGTTCTAGAAGAATCAGCTCCAATAATACCTTACAGCCATCGACAGAAGGGCTCGTCTCATGAATCCACTGCTATGAGTTTCTCTATTCTTAAACTGTATAGATCATGTGATGTCTTACACCAAACAGCATCCACAGCCTGAACAGTTTCCACCCCACAAAGTCTGGGTGACACAACACACAGAAAAAAGGAAATATTCATGATTTCATGTTAGTTAGTTCCAACTTTAACATCATATTTTGCGCAAGTCAAGAGGAAAAAATCCTCTGATTCCTCTGATTGTGACTCCAGTCACTTTAATCTGTAAGCGTACTTGTTGACTTGGCCTCGTTACCCTCATGTTAGCATATAGCACATCTTTTCATAGACACAGCGTATGACTCTAAGTACACAGTTTGAAGCTTAAATGCACTAAAATATACGCAAGAGACAGAGAGAGAGAGAGTTAGTGCTCATAATTGCCGCTGTTGCAGCAACACCATTAGAATAAGGTAATAAAAAATGTACAGTCCATGAGGCTGTTAAGGAGACAGCACCGAGGACGAACCTCGCAATAAGTAAACAAGTGAATCTAGAAGATCTTTACTGCAGCGATTCAGAGAAAGAACTTCAAAGTAATTGCAGTCTTTGCACTTTTGTGAAGTTTGGGTTTAATTTGTGCCTCGGATTATTCCTTCTCAAACAGAATTCTACACACACACACACACACACACACACACATGCAGTTCACACTATGTATCACATATCCAATCTGTGCTCAGTTTCTTCCCAAGTTCAGCCTTTGAACGCTCATCACCATGCTGTGTGTTTGTGTGTGTGTGTTTGTGTGTTTGTGTGTGTGTACATGTAAGTGTGACTGCATGTTTGACTCAATGTGTGTCTCTGTGTGTGTGTGTGGTTGTGTGTTCTTGGTGGAATGAGTCACAGGTTCTGTGTTCCTGCTGTGGCTCCATCGAAGTTTTTCAAAAGAGACTCTAATGAGTCAATGCGTCTGTCGTGGATTTGCTGAAGTCCTCACTGATCCTGCCGACAGCTGCTGAGGAGCTCAGAGCTTCTGGCTGCTGAAAATCATCCATGTCAGGGACAAATAGAGGGATCTGCTTTTAACACTACTGTGATACAAACACACACACACACACGAGTAGAGTCAAAGCTGTCACACTGGGACATTTCTCACTTCGCATGCTTATAAATTCTCGAGTGACCACGTGTGTCGACAACATCATGTAAGATTTCTCAAAGAAAAAAAGAGAATCTGAGAACATGATGAAGAAAAATCTGGTTTTCGATCAACAGTCTGAATATTTCATAAAGCAGCTGATAGTACGAATTTCTGTGAATACGTTCAGTTTGGATACACTTTGTAGAGGTGACTTTGCTGTTAGCAGACCTATGATCTATTTGGAGAAGCTATGACCATATGGGAAGAGAGGATGAACTGTTCCTCAAATATAGGTCTGACATGTGAAGAGTAAAGGTCATGTGTTTCTTCATACCATGTACAGAAGTATCTAAAGTGGGAAGGAATTTGTGACATCTGTTGAACAGTATATAAGGGCTCTGCAACGACTAATAAAGTTGTCTATTCCTCAGCCTGCACAACGTCTCGGTGTATCTGTCAGAATAGAACCACGGCCGTGATTATGCTGCATAAGTACAATCCAGTCTGTTAATAGATTCAGCTTTAGGGACAGTTATATTATTCAACCCATCAGCAGCTCAACCCCGGCCGAGGTCATGCACCTTTCCCAGCATGCACTGGTGAAAGCACCGAACACACATGACCAGCGACAGTCACACCACTCTTAACACTTCAGAGTGCTCGCCGTCAGTTTCTCACACGCTCGACACACAACACAAAGATCTAAATATAAACCAGAGGACAGACACATTTTTATGTACTCAAGTCAGAACAAGAGTCAGAACACATCCAGTTTCTTTATTTGTCTCCTTTGGGAGAAATTCGTCTGTGATACGGGGAAATTAGATTCAAAGAATGACACAAATTCTGCAGGCATTCAACCGACACCCTTACCCAGGAGAACGACTGCTGATTCATTTCAAAGCCGTTAAGTCAGAGCAGATCATCCGGGAATGTGCAAACAATCTTCCTGCTGCAGAGAGTCATGGAGGACAAATAAACCAGGATTACAAGATGACTGGAAGAGGAGAAAATGACGCGTGTTAGCGTTCACATTGTTTGTTACGTAATGCATGCATTCAGAAGAGAGTTCTGGCTTTTAGCATATCAGTGAGACCAGACTAAAAAGCACCCAAAGCAAACACGTTAACGTTATGTAACTTGTGTTTTACATTAACTGCATCTCTTTCAACCTGGGTTTGACTGCTGGAATGTTTTCTCCTCATTCTTGTTAGGAAAGTACACACACTGTTTGCACTCTATCTTTAGCTCTAAAATTAATTTGTTGAATGTCTTAAAGTCCGACCTTCATAGCTACTTAAACGTTAGTGTGTGTGTGTGTGTGTGTGTGTGTGTGTGTGTGTGTGTGTGTGTGTGTGTTACATTGTAAGTCGATGAAGGATTATGCACAAAGGTCACCAAAGGAAGCACTTGACATTTCCATTAAAGCGTGATGATTCAGTTCCTGTTATGCACACATCAGGAAGATAACATGAAAGTGAAGACATGGGAGGAAAACTCCACAGGTTTGAGATGAAGATGAGCTTCAATTGAATGTTTCAAATGAACTGCAGAAACTGCAGAAGTTGATAGATATGATGTTTTCAGCTCTGCAGCACCTTCAGGAATGACAAGGTTTCCTCAGGCAGTCAAACATCAGTGCAGCTGCTCCTGCTGGCTCAGTGGCCCGAGGCAATGAAAAGAAAGTTCTCCTAAACCTGCCCAACTAAATATTTAGCTTTGACTGATGCAGCACCTCTTGTGTTCACAGTCTGATTCTTCCACATAACCACAAAGACACAGTACAGGAGATCCAGAAATGCAAAGACAGCTTCATCATTTTCATGCCCCTTTCTTTTTTTTTTTTTACCTTTACTGGGAGATTCATTTTCTTCCAAACACACACTCTCACACACACACACACACACACACACACACACACACCCTTACTCGCTTAGATTCAACTCACAGCCGATTTATTCACCTAGTTCATTACATTTCAGATAATAAAACTCAAAGCATTTTGCATGTACACAAAATCAAAACCGATCCTCTCGGGCTGAGTTCCAGGGCTCACTGAGTGAGAAACACACTGAGATGCACAAAGAGCAGAAAACAGAATGGGATTTTTATCTCTGACCATCAGTCACTTCACAAAGGAGCTCTGCTTTACATTTTGTGTGATTACTTTCTTTAGGTTGACTTGCACTGCTCACAGAAGTGATGTTTTTCTTCCATCCACCTGGGACTGAATCTGTATGCTGCAACAATCCCCACCCGGGCTGAAATATTTCTGAGGATAATGGGATGGCACCATCAGGAGCCTTTTTGATTGACGTTTGCTTTAACTTTTTTCCCACACCTGGTGAATCCCAATCACACAATCATGCTGCACCTATTTCTGCTCAGTGGTATTCCTGACAGGCCCACAGACGTGCACAGAGTACGCACAGTTTCTCCAGCTGCAGCTAAATGTGCAGCATCAGTGCTCTGTGACCGCTCATGTGTTTCACACACTGTACATGTGCAGAGAGGGGAGCTTCACAATGACACGGATCATCAAACCCCGACGTCTCTTAAACCAACAGCGTCACTCCTGTTTCACACATGAGAGCAGTTAAAGGACGCGTTGTTGCCAGGCCAACGGAAAAACAACAACAACAAAATCCTGCAACGGCAACAGCGCCACACATTCAGAACAGAGCGATGACGATCCCAAAGGAAGAGGATGCTGATAGCAGCGTGCAAAGAGGATTAGTCGTGTCAGATTCATTTTGCTATCACTTCGCTCTAACTCGACTGAATTAAACAGTCATTTTGCTGTCACTGGGATTTCTGCAGATTCCAAATGATTTCTGGCTGTGGATTTGAATGGAAGTGAAGTTTGCTTATCATGCACATTCAACTGTTTTGTCGACTCTGTGAAATAGCCTAAAACTTACAGGTCAAAGTAAAACGTGTACAGCTTCTGTCTTTTATAAAAGTTGGCATTGCACTTCTTTTAGGAGCTCGAGCTTTTATTAAGTTTACGAGCTGAGCTTTTAATCATTTTCAAACAAAACTCGTGCACACTGTGAAGATGGTAACCACTGTGAATGTGTACACTTACTACAGAAGGAAATGAATGTATTAGGATATAAAAACAGATCTGATCTAAAGCATCATGACCACCGGCTTCATGTCCTGTTCACATAGAAATATTTTGTTTCCCTTTGACACGCGTTGTCGTTCATCTTGTGTGTCTTGCTGCTTTTTCTCCTTATTTTTTGATCCACAGACTATTTCCACACTACATGCATTCATGCCTTTACATGTCCAAACATCTGGCAACACCAAGCTGCTAAAAGGAACTCATCCTTTAAATCGAGATGTTTTACAGTATGCCATTTCTTTCCCTTTTTATAACACACACAACGTTTCAGTTCATCCATATTTGTTTCTGTCTTTGTTCTTTTAAAAGCTAGGCTTGTTTTGGTCCTGAGCAGGAGCTGTGAAGATACTTTAAACCTGAATGTAACCCTGAGGGCTGATGTTGATCTTTACAGTGATGCACATACAGCTCTGCAGCCTCTCAGCGAGTTCAGGAAAAGGTGAGCAAGAGCACAAGTGATCCCCATGTGCAGCAGCTCTTATCAGTTTTCCATCCACATCTTTAATGTGCACAAACAAGCACAGTGCAGCATGCACTTCAGAAAAGGTTGTAATTCTAATAAAAGAGACCTGATGCTCATTTCCTCCTTTATGACATCAAGATACATTTATCAAATTAGAATAAATTGTCATGAAATGTATGGATCTTAATCAGCGCAGAGTTAATTAGACAGGGAATATGTCCTTGTTTTGTTATTTTGTGTAATTTATCAGTCGTGTGTGATTCAGCTCATATTTTTCTCTTGGCATCCTGCCTGAAATCTATATGTTCAATCACGTATAGCAGAGTGGGAGCCAAACAGCAGGCAGCGACTGAAGTAAATGTTGCGGGTAATTAAACTTTGGCTCAAATGTCTGCCTCTTGTAAAAACGAAGCTCGATGTATTTGGGGAATCATTTAAGTGTAAGGAGACCAAAGACACAGAACTTACTGAATTAGTCTACATATATGTGACCTCGATGGGATCCTCACGAGGAGCTGGACGATGTCACTGGGAAAACAAGAGGAAGATTTTCCTGAATTCATAACATGGGCTTGACGCACTTCAAAGTGAACCAGACAGACAGAAAACTATAAGAATTGTGCTTTTATCAGAGACTGCAGCAGGAAACATAATCATCTGAATTCATCCCATGAAGGCAGCTGCTGTTATGTGACGCATGTTTCTCTAAACAAGCTTACATGTTTGGAATATGTGTGTGTTTGTGTTCGTGCTGATAGAAGGTCCAACATGTACTCGTACTTTTCTATATTTAGCTCTGAAACATTTCCAGAGAAAAAAAAAAGCAGAGAAGTGTTCCATCTCGTCTTCCAGATAGTTTCAGACGTCAGTAACTCCATCGGGCATTGTGCTTAAAGTTAGTGTTTGATACAAAATATGAAAAGGTGGGGTCTTGATGAAAATGTGAGGACTCAGGGAACCAGTTGTAATATAAAAACACTCGGAGGGTTTTTCACGCCAAACGCCCCCTGTCATGCTTCCTGTTGAGTGGAGATCAAAATAGGACCTGATTATTCTCTGATGTGTGAATAAAATGTACAGAACAAACCGTTTCCTGCAGCATGTGCATGCATACACTCTGCACACACTCGAGTTGCACTTTACACAAGAGGTGAAGTGCAGAGAACGCCAAACCTTTTCAAAAGACAAGTGGCATCAACAGCTTTCAGTTTCAGAGTCAATAAAAGGACTCGTTCAGGTGTCACAGGTCTGTCTCGTGGTGCGTCTGTGTGGAGGACAATAATCAGCTCAGTGTGATTCAGCTCACAGAGCGAGCGGGCTCCTCGCCTGCTAACCTGCTGTCTGGAGTTCATTCATCACTCACACTCTGAGGGCTCAACAAGCACAGAGCAGACCAAAGGTTTCATCAAAGTATGCTTCACCTGATACACAGCAATGATGTACGACACACACACACACACACACACACACACACACACACACACTCTCTCTGTGTGTGTGTGACTTCTTTAGATTTAAGAGGTGACGAGCGCTGAGAAGTTTTTCATCTGTTTTTTTTTTTCTTGTTGGTTTCTCGGTGTCATCCTCAAGGTTTATATTTCTTTTTCATTTTCAGTTTCATAGTTTATATACCAATAAAGATCCTGGTAAATCCGATGTACGCTTCCTTTAAGGACCTTTATAGGATATGAAAATGAATACTGATCCCTCTTTATGACCTACAAATGGCAACAAGACTATAGAGTAATTATTTCTAGATTGCAAATGATAATGAGCAGCTGAGGGGGGGCCACAAGACCGCTACGATCTCCGTGCATGTAATGAAACAGCTGCATTATTTTCTGCTCAGTACGTTTTTACACTCATTTGTGAATATTGTGATTCTATTAAACTACACACAGCAGTGATAGGAAGGCACATATTTGACTTGTAGTGTCGTAGAGAGGACCCTGTTGCTTCGTCCGCTTCATTTTTATTCATGTTAGCTGTTCCCTCAGGAGGAACCCGCCCCCCTCCTGAAGTCCCGCCCCCCTCCTGAAGTCCCGCCCCCCTCCTGAAGTCTCATGCTGTCAGACAGGAAGGATGTCAGGAGCAGTCCTCCTGAAATGTACTTAACATTTTCAGGGGAGCAGATGACAAAAAAAAAACACACAAACAACCTTCTTAGTCAAAAACATGACCTATGAACATAAAGGGCAAGATCAGCAAAGAGATGTGTTCATTTTGATTGGATGGAGCACTGATAAGGACGGCCATCTTTTAAGCCTCAGATGAATAAAACTGAATTGTCGTCAAGTTTTATTCATTTTTTGACATCATGTCAAAAAAAAGGTGACAATGAACTCACTGAGGAAATGTAACATGGTCACAGGTTGTTATTGTCAGGATGGTTTTTCTGCAGTCAAATGGATAAACTGCTTTAAGGTCATGTTCAAAACGACATGGAGAAGGTGATCATCCCGACAGAACTGGTCGTTTAAAACTTTAACCTTAAAGATTTTGTAATTGCTTTTGTCCTTCATTGTTTAAGTTGTGAAACAGATGATGTCTCAGCCGAGCCTGAGGACAGAATCCTGCAGGACACACAGCAGGCAATTAGCACATATCTCCTCTAATCGCTTTG
This sequence comes from Symphodus melops, assembly GCF_947650265.1. Lineage (NCBI taxonomy): Eukaryota > Metazoa > Chordata > Actinopteri > Labriformes > Labridae > Symphodus > Symphodus melops. Next base: position 2,585,548 of record NC_136700.1, read on the forward strand.
CACCAAACGCATTTTAACACTCATTATTGGGACAGATTTTCTATGATTCATTGCATCGCTCCGCGATTTACCAGCAGTCAGTTGTCAGGCGAAAATTCATTACGCCATTAGCATGCAAATCCTCCTTCAAAAATAAAGCATCAGTATGCAAGGCGATGCCTTCGTTAGACGGTCATTTGGTTAATTAAGTCACTTTGTTTAAAGAGGGGATTAGCATGTGAGCTAATCAAGGTCGCTCCCCACAGCACCTGTCTCTCACACAGGAAGAAAATGACGCCGCAGACAAACACTTGAAGGGCAAATGTCAGCTTAGAGGCGGATGTGTTTTCAGTAATGAACTCAAGCGAAACAATGAGTGAGTCAAATTGAAGGTGAACTAGAACAGCCCAGGAGGTCAGGTGGGTTTTTTCCTGTTGTGAGAACATTCACATTTCTGGTTCGTATCAAAGCTGAGCTCCACTTTAAACAACGTGTGAGGAGAGACGTCGTCCAGGAATCACAAAAACTCAGATCATCACCGACACATTGTCGGAATGAGAAATTCTGCCACTCAATGATGCGTTTAATACATCAGTTTATTTAAATGTTTATATATTATTGGGATTTGAATCAACGTATGTAGCGGTAAACAAAGAAGAATGATGTTCTCTGGTTTGTTTTGGGGTTTCAAAGCTTTTCCTCTTTTGCACAAGACAGCTCAACATTTGGCTCACTCGGCTCAAATCTGTATGTTTGTCAGAGAGCCGACCAGCTCGGCCTGCACGTCTGAATGCATCCATGCAGAGACAGATAGAGACAAAGCAGCACACAGGGATCTGAACGTACAGAAACAGAGATGAATGCACAGGGGAGCGGCCAGCACATGGACTCCATAAGTCCCTCTTTTTAGGCCTTTTAGCCGACAGATAAAAATACTCATGCAGCGTTCTGAACACGTGTGCGGAGATGAATTCACCAGAGTTCAGTGCAGATCAAACTGCATGGACGGACATGAACACAAACACACTCACATATGCTACAGTAGGCTGAACATGTGAATATGTTCTCTGACAGAAAGTCCCCTGAAGCAGATATACTATATCTACTATACAGACAGTATCGTAGTGCATTTGTCACAATCACATCTCATGGACCGTACTGTAGATGTTCAATTTGATTTCAGTGATAAATAGCAGCCAGTCATGTGCACACCCTATAAAGATATGGCTTATCATGTGCAGCAGCAGCAGCAGGTTATGGAGACATCACAGAACACTGTTGGGCTGCTGAGTTACACAGGATGAGCTGAGGAATGGACGGCTCATTTGAGTCCAGATGTTCTCAACATCTGTCCCTAACAGGACACACACAAATACAGTTAGAAACAGTGCACGCACACACACACACACACACACACACACACACACACACACACACACACACACACACACACACACACACACACACACACACACACACACACACACACACACACACACACACACACACACACACACACACACACACACACACACACACACACACACACACACACACACACACACACACACACACACACACACACACACACACAGAGGCTGAGGGGAAGACGGGACAATGACTGATGCAGAACAGTCTGAACTCTCTTCACTGAGGCGTTTAGACTTTTTCACCCCCATCTCTCACAGGTTCCCACTCAGACGACACATCTACCCGCCATCTGCAAGATACATTATCACTTTCAGTCATTTTAGCACATTATCAACAGCGAACAAACCTCTTGAGAAACTAGCTGCCGTGAAAACATATAATGGCTATTCAACATTCATTTACATGAAGACCCTGGAAACTGTCTTCTGTTGTTTCTCATCTTCAAGACACTGAAGCATGAATAAGTCAGAGTCTCATTTGTATAGCAGTAAAGGGTCATTAAGTTTTGTTTTAAACAATTGCATTGACAAGACAGGTAAGGTTTTGATTGACAGTCCTAAGCTGTATGTCTGAGTCCTTTGAAGACCTGCCAACTAAGACTGTTCATATTCTGGCCCCTCACAAGTGAACTCTAAATGCTTTTGATGTCAATAACTATGCAGAAGCAACGTCAGCAGGGATGATAACACGTGTCCCACCCTGCATGGCTGCGGATTTAGTTGACAGAGTTCAGTTTAGTTGACGTAGTTAAAAGAAAGCTTGAATCCCCTTTTTAATCAATCGTTCCCCCCAAACATGCTAAAGTCAAAGTTTAATTACTGGTTTTATAATCCACTCAATAAAGTAAAAAGAAGACCAAACAACTCAATTCTAGTTAATGTGAGTAAAGTAATTCCTTACTTTCCACAGCTGGTTTTTAAAGCTGTGGATTCAATACTAAGTGAATGATGACTGTAGTGTTGTTATCATTCAACAAATGAAAACTTTCTGCAGCAGGGTAGGTGTCAGGTTAAACAGCTTCTTGTTCATTTTTTACTTTAATTTGACTTTTCAAAGAAGTTTTGGATAAAAAAAATGAAAAAAAAAACCGTGTAAGAGATAAAGGTAGAGCTTTGTCCACAGGGGGCGCCAAAACAACTGCCCACACTTGAGTGTTGAGGAGCCTGAAGAAGGCTGTTGTGAACGTTCTTGTTATATTTTAAGTCTTCACTGCTGCAGATACTATCTGTGAGTTGGAGTGCTGAGTGGATGATGACAAGCAGCATGAAACATGGACCTGCACACTAACTGTTTACAGTCTGGACATGACAGGCTGACTCCGAGTTTGAACACACAGCCGGCCCTGTCAGAATGGATGAGAACCTCTGGGACTGAAGGAGGAAGCGGCTATTCTTCACCCGAGTCTCCAGGGACTGGTGACTGTTAGTGAGCGTGGCTGTTTTAAACAACAGTTCAGCAGGCTGACCTGCACTCTGCAAACATCAACCTGAGAGAAGAAGAAGAAGCTTTACTTTGTTGGCAAACTTTTAATGAATATCTTGTCAGAATGAAAAACGAGGGGGTTTATTTTGCTTTCATTTGTTGGTCTCCAGAGATGGACATTGGACTCCAGACTTCACTGAAAAACACTTCCAAATAAAAACTTCCACTCCTTGCCAAAATAATTCTCCTTTGTATTGTCTGCCTGCTTACAAATGGCTTTTTACAATGCACCTCACCAAGCCCAGGAACAACAGTACAAAGCTTTATGGATAAACCGAGGCCATTTAAGTGTCCATCTGTTGATGTTTGGGCACAGCCAAGTCCGTGTGTGTGTGTGTGTGTGTGTGTGTGTGTGTGTGTGTGTGTGTGTGTGTGTGTGTGTGTGTGTGTGTGTGTGTGTGTGTGTGTGTGTGTGTGTGTGTGTGTGTGTCAGCTTCACATATGCTTAGCTGAGTGCCTAGAAAGAGGGTTTGGGATCCAGCTCCTGCGATGAGGTCATTTTAAACATATCTATAAAAACAGCCTGAAGCATTGTGTGTGTGTGTGTGTGTGTGTGTGTGTGTGTGTGTGTGTGTGTGTGTGTGTGTGTGTGTGTGTGTGTGTGTGTGTCATACGGACTTGTTTGAGCAGAATGAAAACAACATTCAGATGTCTTCCTCTATCTGATCCTCGCTCAGCCCTCAGACAAAGCATGTGCGCTCGCTCTCTTCAACGACATTCACAGAGTCATTTTGTCCCTCACTCTCCATTATGAACGACTCGTCTCTTTGGTGAAGACAGACGAGAGCTGGAGGATGAACAAACTAAATGATCACTGCAAAGTCAGACAATCAAAACAACACATGGAGAGAGAAATAAAAGAGCAGACAGACCTGTATGAAGTCCCATACAGAGTTAGGGGGGTTTCTTTGTTTCACCGCATGGTTCCCTTTATTAAGCCGTGCATCTTGTTACATATGGAAGTGAACCTTTTCAGAACGGCTTCACTGTTCATTTGTGAAGACATGGAGAAGGGAAAAGTGGGAGCCAACTTCAGCTCTTCTGTTGCCCTCTAAGTGCATCCTGGGAAGCTTTCACCACAATTATTGTAGTCTTAAAATGTCAGCTCCCCACTTTGTTAGGAGTAAAAAAAACAATAGTGTGTAACAGTAAAACAAAAAGCTGTAATGCTTCAGTTAGTGTGTGTGTGTGTGTGTGTGTGTGTGTGTGTGTGTGTGTGTGTGTGCTACAAATAAAATGCACAAAAGCCAAAGCTGAATATCCCAAATACATTTATTATTCTGCTGCATTTAAACATCCATTTAGACCTCACAGAACCAATCAAAAAGGACTTAAACAATCACCTGAATTTACATTCAAATAAAAAGAACTTAAAATGGATCACAACGTAATAAAAAAGATCAGTAACTTAGGCTTCATGCCGTGATGCTTAAGGAGGCTCACTCGGGCTCGACTGATCTAAAACAACGGGGGAAATCACCACCTGTGCTGTTTCTCTTCTTCGTGCTCAGTCCGGTGCATTCAGGTGCAGCCTCTCAGTGATGGACATCAGCAGTTTGTGCAGAGCGGTGAGGGGAATTAAAGTGGTCAGAGACTTGATACGGTCTGAGATTGGAGATTGCACTTTTTTTTTTCCGTTACAGTTAAGCTGCAATGCTTTAGGTTGTTTACTACTGCTGCTGCTTTTTCTTTCCCCAGAGACTCAGAGACGACGCCTTCAGCGTCAGCTCACTCAAACAAGTCACTGCTATTTTACAGACGGACTTTGGATTGAAAAATAAACAAAACAAAAAGCTTGATCCTCCCTGGTGGAGACGCAGCCTTGACGCCCTTCTCTCCCTGCTCCGATCTCTGTCCATGTGTAAATACACCGTCTGTCTGAAGACGAGGGAGGAAGAGCAGCGGTGTCTATTCTTCAAGACTTCTTACATACTGACCATGACCTGGGCACGGATTATAAACATGACATCACAGCCAGGTCAGACAGCTTCAGTGTGAATCTCCACAAGAGCTGACAGGCGGCAGAAAGATCAGAAAGACATTTTCAATAATAACCCCCTTCGAAAAAAAAAAGAAGAAAGGGAAGAACAGTATTTATGATCTATGTGCGTGTGGATTAGGAAGTAAAAAACATGAAGTCAATGTTAGGGGGAATGTTTTGAATATTAAAGTGAAGGAAGTGATTTGGACGATCTCTGGGGTCAAGCCAACAAAAAGTAAGATCTGATTTTGGAGAGAAATTAAAAAAAAGAGCGGGACAGAGTTCAGATGAGGACGTGGACAGTAGATTTGAAAATCATGGCGATAATAAAGAAAACTACACTCTAATTCCCTTACATGTGTTTCTGCTAAAGAGATCACTCAGTTCATCCTCCCTCCTCTTCTCTCTCTCTCTCGTCTATCAGCAGCCGGAGATGTCTTTGGTTTTGTTGCGTCGTTGGAAGCGTGTGTCTGCCGGGTCGAAACCTTGCTCACGGGCTCCAAAAAGAGCCCAGCTGGGAGTCTTAGCGATGTAGTCCAACGCCGAGAAGCTCTCCTGGCCTTCGCTCTCCTCGTGGACCCGGACCAGCTCCTGGAAGCGCTCGTAGTCGATCCATGTCCACCACTCGCCGTCCACCTTGAACTGAGAGCACACACAAGGAAAGGGGGAGGAGTCACAGAGGGGAGTGTGAGACAGCAGACGTCACAACGCCTTCATGGGTTCAGATGTGAGAAACCCTCCGGCCTCTGAAAGGCGTTTACTTTGAGACATCGAATTAAGCATCATCCTGGTGTGTAGAGCCAGGAAGCTGAGTCGCCTCCAAAAGCAACCTGTTCCACAACCAGGACCAGCTGTACCGTGAGAATCCAGGATCTATAACCAGCCCACGTCTCGGCACCGCTCCACTGCATGCCTGATTAAACACTGCTGAACATCCGAGTCAGCCAAAAACACTTTCTAATTTATTCTCATCCATAACGTCTCCAGCTCCGACCTGTTGGGACGACTCGGAACAATGTTCAGAGCATCTTACAAATAAGCTCCTACTTTTTACAGAATACCAAATACATCAACTACAACAGAGAGCGGGGGGGAACACCTGCACGGCTTTTCAAGCTTCATTTGTAACCCGGATAAGCAAATCCAGTCTCAGCAACACTCCTTTGTGTAAAGTCATTAAAGGTCCCTGTGAGGAGAGTTCAGGTGGTTATGAATCAGACTGAAGTGAATCCTACACGAGACCTTCCTCATAAAGACTGGAACCGCTGCAGCACACAAACCAGTCACAGCCCACTGCAGGAGCAGCCTGTGTCGGCTCATCCTTAATGTCACATGAGGGATCTGGTGTAATCTTGAACCTGTGATGACGATGATTTAAGACGACACGCGCCGAGGCATCACACTCACACTGATCATGGAGCCTTTTGCTCCACGTCTGCCTCGTCTTGTGGATGCTCTACCCCACTCCTTTCTCCTTACATTTCTTCTTTTATCAATCACTGCCTCTGACTCCTTCATGCTATTCACCATCCATCTTACAAAAGAGAGAAGAAAAAAAAAAAGAGGGGTAGAAATGGACAGAAGGGGAGCGAGGAGCTGGAGGGGGAGTTTGTGTTTCCGCGTGAGAGAGGAAATCGAACCCTTGGAGAGAGGGAGAACAGCATCTCTAATCCTGTTCCTTTTCCCCCCCCCATCCAGCTCAGGAGGTGAGGACTGTGACCTTTTGCTTTCCCAGCATGCAACAGTGCACTTCCAGCTGTCTCCCGTGTTGTCTGAAAGAACAGGACGAAGCAGAGTGGACACATGCAGGTTCGAGCTGTTTGTGGCAGCAAAGTTTGATCTTTCAAACGCTCCCTGATGACTTGGACTCATGTCTGGCTTTTGCATGGAGGTTTTTTGATAAGCTTTTACTGGATGTAAAATTGTGCTACATCATCAGTGGGGACCACAGTGGAGCTTTCGCTCTCAGCATTTCGTATTTAAAAGCTGTTTGAGGTTAAGGACCACTTTGACCAGAACCCCCATGTGTCCACTCAGGCCGACTTTTCTTAAACTCACAAAACTGAAGCAGACTGCGTCTACATCTGTTGGCCCCACAAAGGGAGGCCAGAGAGTTAAAACTACTTCACAGACTTAGTCAGAAAAGAACAGCAACTCAAAATGGGCTGAGATGGACTAACATTTATTTGCCAAGTTAAAGACTCTGCTGCTGGATGTGACGTCCCAGTGAGGGAGCAGCAGCATTAAGCACTTGAGCCTTTAAATGCTTTGTGCCTGCCTCAGCCATTAGAGGAGAGCTGCCCGCTGCATTGCTAATGAGGCCTGAGAAAGGAGGAGGAGGAGGAGGAGGAGGGGGGGGGGATATGAAAGCAGCGCCTATTGGGAGTTAATGTTTCTGGTAATGAGAAGGGAAGACATTTGCTCGGCCAGCATCTCTGCAAACAATTTCAGTCTCCAAGCAACGAAGCCGAGCGGAGCCGTCTGCAGCGAGGACGAGACGGCCTGTTGTTTTTTTGGAAGCGCGTCTTCGCTGTAGATCACGGAGGACAGCTTCGTCCCTGAGCGCCACAGGAGGGATGTCATGTGCAGTCTCACATTCAAAGAGCGCTAAAGACCATCATATCTCATATCTGTGTATCCACTACACTCTCCACATCAGAAAAGTGCACGAGTGAGAAGAACAAGTTTAAAAAGAAGCTCGAACCCGAGTCGACAGGTGGCATTTTATAAACTATATCGCCTGTTTGTAGTTAATAACGCCTCACCAGCCTGTGCACGCTATCTCCATTTAAAATACATTCAGACTAAACATCACAACCCAATAATACTTAAAGACAACTCGTCTCTAAAGGAAAGTATTTGTGCCACGCTGAGCAGAAAGACGACCAGGCGTGAAAGGCTTCCTCTCTCACTGTACGTCCTGGAGCTGAGAGGAGGAGACGACAGCTTCAGTCTCTCCCACATGACGGACAGGAGAGAAGCTTCTCAGCCTCAGAAGTCCCAGGTTTGAAACCCATCATGAAAAATGAAAGCTGCTGACACTTTCCTCTTCAGGCTGCCCTGTGTGTCACCTTTCACTTGTTGATATGATTTATTGTTTGTTTGTTTGTTTGTTTGTTGTGCAGCTGAAGAGCAGATCCTAACCACAGGTCGTCTGGCAGCTCGTTGGGTGAAGATTTGTTCAACATGATATCTGGAAGCTCTCGGTCTACCACGTACAGCAGCCCCGTCTGAGGAGGAATCTCTTAGAACAACAGAAGACATCCCTTTGACTTGAAACACAAAAAGTGAGTTTAATGAGAGCACTCATTTGTAAATCAACACATCTCTCAGGAGTTCATCTGCTCTACAAGAAAAGGCTGATCTGGATGAAATGGAGAATAAGAGTGAAAAAAAAAGAGAGACAGGAAGTGAGAACGAGAGGAAGCTGGCAGAGACCGAAGAACAAGGTGCAACAGAGATGCAGAAGAAGAGAGACATGTCCATCAATGGGAAGATCCCAGGGCTGGAAAAGGAGCTAATGATGATGATATGTCAAAGCAGGGAGCATCTATCGCTACCCGCTGCTACACAAACACACACACACACACACACACACACACACACACACAGCTCTGATGTCTTTTAAACACATCAAACAGAGTTCTCATCCAAGTGGAAGCAGAACATCTGAGAGGCACGCACACAATGAGCCTGATGCTTTCAAACTCTGCCGTTATGTAACTTCACATTTAGACGTGGACGACGTCACATTCTGGAGCCTTCTTCCTGCCGCGCTGCACGGAGACGTTCAGAACGCAGAGGACACTTAAGCAGAAAAACATCACACTCTCCGCTCACAGGGGGAACCGAAAAAAGCCTCCGCTTCCCAAACGCTGCTCGATTATTGATGAGTGCACAAAATCAAGAGTAAGACATTCAGGATGAACAAAAAGCTGAGGTCACCTTTTTTTTCTATTTTGGCAGATTATGCAGATTTCTCTCCCGTGTTCAAATCTCTTGAGGTTTTCTTCCAGTTTCAGACACCTTTGTCACACTCAGCGCAAAATGACAACACGACTACATTCAGACCAAAGCAACAGATTCAAAAAGCAGCTCCACTGAGACGTTACTAAAGATATTTACAGATAAAACAACACACGCTGTGCACAAATGCATAATCACATAGACAGTGTGCGTCTTCCAAACTGACAGGCCTTTCCTTTGTTTTCTCCTGAAGCCTCATCAGATGCACTGTGTGTAAAATGTGGTTCCACACGGTGGCTCAGTCAGCGTTATCAGCGAACAGGCAGATAGACGCTGCCTCGGAGCATCAAGCGCTGATACAGCAGCACAGAGGTGAAGTGACTGTTTAAGAAGTTCTGACAGTCGGAGATGAGGAGGTGAAAATTAATAAAGCTGGTTAAATCTGTTGCACAAATGGGCAGCGACTTAAGTTCTGCATAGAGATGGAGAAAATGTCAGACATTAAAAGAGGCGGAAGAGGACAAGGAGCCAGAGATGGAGGGAAGGACAGAGGACGGAGGACGGAGGAAATCAATGCAGTAAAATATTGATCGAGTCCTGGTGGGAGAGAAAAAGGAAGGCATGAAGAGAACAGCTTGCTTTTAGCACCTTTTTGTTTCAGGCATCTTCACTGAGAACGCTCCGACAGAGGCGACAATATTTATGTCTGTCTTCAGAGACCAGAGACAGACTTACATTTATATTCAGACTAAAAAATATCACAGAAACCTTTTCAGAATAAGAAGCCTGAAGAGCCAGCAGCTCTGTGAGGTTCACATTCAGGTTAGCATGCTAACATGTTTAGTAAGTGTTTACATGTTTACAGTAAGTGTCTACATGTTTACAGTAAGTGTCTGCATGTTTACAGTAAGTGTTTACAGTAAGTGTTTACATGTTTACAGTAAGTGTTTACAGTAAGTGTTTACATGTTTACAGTAAGTGTCTACATGTTTACAGTAAGTGTTTACATGTTTACAGTAAGTGTCTACATGTTTACAGTAAGTGTTTACATGTTTACAGTAAGTGTCTACATGTTTACAGTAAGTGTCTACATGTTTACAGTGTTTACATGTTTACAGTAAGTGTCTACATGTTTACAGTGTTTACATGTTTACAGTAAGTGTCTACATGTTTACAGTAAGTGTTTACATGTTTACAGTAAGTGTCTACATGTTTACAGTAAGTGTTTACATGTTTACAGTAAGTGTTAACATGTTTACAGTAAGTGTCTACGTGTTTACAGTAAGTGTCTACATGTTTACAGTAAGTGTTTACATGTTTACAGTAAGTGTCTACATGTTTACAGTAAGTGTCTACATGTTTACAGTAAGTGTTTACAGTAAGTGTTTACATGTTTACAGTAAGTGTCTACATGTTTACAGTAAGTGTTTACAGTAAGTGTTTACAGTAAGTGTCTACATGTTTACAGTAAGTGTTTACATGTTTACAGTAAGTGTTTACATGTTTACAGCAAGTGTCTACATGTTTACAGTAAGTGTTTACATGTTTACAGTAAGTGTTAACATGTTTACAGTAAGTGTCTACGTGTTTACAGTAAGTGTTTACATGTTTACAGTAAGTGTCTACATGTTTACAGTAAGTGTTTACATGTTTACAGTAAGTGTCTACATGTTTACAGTAAGTGTCTACATGTTTACAGTAAGTGTTTACATGTTTACAGTAAGTGTTTACATGTTTACAGTAAGTGTCTACATGTTTACAGTAAGTGTTTACAGTAAGTGTTTACATGTTTACAGTAAGTGTCTACATGTTTACAGTAAGTGTTTACAGTAAGTGTTTACATGTTTACAGTAAGTGTCTACATGTTTACAGTAAGTGTTTACAGTAAGTGTCTACATGTTTACAGTAAGTGTTTACATGTTTACAGTAAGTGTTTACATGTTTACAGCAAGTGTCTACATGTTTACAGTAAGTGTTTACATATCTACAGTAAGTGTTTACATGTTTACAGTAAGTGTCTACATGTGTACATGTTTACAGTAAGTGTCTACATGTTTACAGTAAGTGTCTACATGTGTACATGTTTACAGTAAGTGTTTACATGTTTACAGTAAGTGTCTACATGTGTACATGTTTACAGCAAGTGTCTACATGTTTACAGTAAGTGTTTACATATCTACAGTAAGTGTCTACATGTTTACAGTAAGTGTCTACATGTGTACATGTTTACAGTAAGTGTTTACATGTTTACAGTAAGTGTTTACATGTTTACAGTAAGTGTCTACATGTGTACATGTTTACAGTAAGTGTTTACATGTTTACAGTAAGTGTTTACATGTTTACAGTAAGTGTTTACAGTAAGTGTCTACATGTATTAACTTGCTTTGAAATTGACTCAATCCACTGTCCAATCTCTGACTAAAAATAAACCTTAAACATTTCAGATCTTGATTTTTGTCATCACAAGACACCTGCAGCTTTACATGCAGCACACATTCTGTTTGAACAGTCCTTCATCTTGAATAGTAAACATACCCAGCTATGAGTCACTCTGTGTGTGTGTGTGTGTGTGTGTGTGTGTGTGTGTGTGTGTGTGTGTGTGTGTGTGTGTGTGTGTGTGTGTGTGTGTGTGTGTGTGTGTGTGTGTGTGTGAAGGAGCGGTGTGGGTGCCAAGCTGCCATTCTTAACTTTAACTTGGTCAGATAGAGGCAACACAGTAATTAATCTTCATTCATTACTTATTGAGGGACGCTTGGCCGACGGATCCTTTGTGGGAGAAACAGAAGAAACCACTCTGATGGTTTCCTGCTTTGAATAAAAGGCAGACAAGGAGACCGCTGTTAATAAATAATGAAACAAGATTAAAGATCAAGATCAAGACCAGCTTCAGGACCAGCAACTTGGACTTTGTTTCTGGGCTGTGTGGGAAGCTACTTTGAAAAGAAATGTGGATAAAGGGTGTGTGTGTGTGTGTGTGTGTGTGTGTGTGTGTGTGTGTGTCTTAAAGACCTTGTACAGAATCAGAGACGCACTGAGGATCAGCAGGTACTCATTATTCATGATTATGCGTGAATGCTAATGCAGCGTCCTCTTTCTGGGTCCACTGATTCGATGATTAGATTTCTTACATGCAAACACAGCAGAAGCCTTCGGGCTGACACAGGACATTGTTGCTCCACATGAACGTAAAGATAAACAACAATAAAATGTGGAGTACAGTGCAGTTTGATTCTGTGCTGCAGAGTGATTCATCGGTGTCTCTTACACTACTTCATTTAAAAAAAACGGAATAATTAAGAATCAAAGTTGGCAGGAAGTGGTTGATTAATTCTTCATTATTCAGTCTTCTACTTTTTGCGTTGCTGTTTAATGTGAGGCACCGAAGATTAATGCTAATTTAATAAGCTCACACTGGCTGCCAAGAAGGCCTTCTGCTGTCAGGACACGATGAATGTTCAAGTTGGACTTTTCTGTCACGTCCCGGGTGGAGCCGTGATTGACCGTCTCATTTCTTCTTACCTTTGTGTGTGCGATGAGCAAACAGTTGGAGTGCTCGTGTTCGCAGGCAATCTCATACTGAGGCAACATGTCCGTCAGCTGCTGGACGAAGGCGACCACTTCCTGATGCCAGGGGACGTTAGCCATGGTCAGAGTGCTGGCAGAGCTGTCTCCGCAGTACGTCACATCCCTGCACGGAGAGAAGACACACGGTCAGGAACGAGGGAGGGAAAAAAAAACACATCGTATGAAAGAGCAAAAATCCTATAAACATACAAATAATAAAAACATCCCAGTAGTAAAATCCAGCCGTGGTCACAGATGATCCCAGGCTGTGTGCTTTTCACAGAGCATCAATCCAAACTGGGTGAAATCTTCAGAGCTGTCGAGTGACAGCGTGTCCTGCTGTTTTGATTTACGGGAATGCAGAGCTGGGACGTCAGACGATAGTTTTCCTGACAAATAGGTTGTTGATATAAATCCCAGACTGCCTCACAAATCCATCTATCCTCTTTCTTTCCCTTCTCAGAACAATGAGGGGTCTTTCTTTCTGATTTGAGCTTTATGAGGGGGTGTTGACAACATTTCTAAAATGGCTTCAGCAACCGATGGATGACAAATTTGTTGTAAAAAAAATGAGCGCATGTAGTCAGGAGTGTATTATTGACAAAACAATCTATATAGACTTTATAGGCCTGCTGATTTCCCACGCAGCTGCCACAGAGAAAACGAAGCAGAGGAGGGGAAACACACTCGGGCCTTGGCCCAAGAAAATCAATCAGAAGCGCCGGCTGGGAAGCGGAGTGTGTTTTGATCAATAGTGGCAAATCTGTGCTGAGGTCACAGGAGCTGAGGACGGAGGAGCGCAGAGAGGAGGAAGAACAGCGATGAAAGGAACGCCTCTCTGGTCCCCCATCGCGTTCGCAGCTCCACACCACTACCCTCCAGTAAAGTCTGTTTGTGGCAGAGCTTTCACATCGATTCAAGAGGATTCGGATCCGCGAGGTTTCAGGTGCTTCCGAGCCCTTCCAGAGAGGGCGTGGTCAAAACTCAAGTCCCTTGAATTTGGCGCCATTAGCTCCACATCTAAAGCAGATTTATCTGATGTACTTGAATATATAAAAGTCATTGTTGTCTACCAGACGGATAAAAACAGGCACCAGGCAGTTCCACATTTTGAATCCCATTTTTATTCATGATTTCAGTTCCTTTGGATTCCTAAGAAGTACTCAGGCTAAAACAAAACTCCAGACTTTGAACGTTGAGGTGCGTGCAGAGAGCAGATAAAATATCAAACTTTGGCGTTTCACAGGAGCCAAACAATCAGCCGCCTGAGGCAGAGTGTTTTCCCCATCAAACAAACACAGCACACACTCCTCTTCCCCAGCTGCCAAACTCCACAAGAAACAACA